>NC_069505.1:123437102-123737102 GCF_027579735.1 Bombina bombina
TATGTCTAGGGTGATTACATAAGCCTGTGCACCCTTCCCTTGTTCCCAGTATGTTTGGATTTGAGAGCTTGCATTGTGTGGCTGTTTTAGGGTCTCAGGTATTGGAAAGGACCTTGACGTGGTACCTGAGCTTGTCCCATTTGGCCAGATGCGGTAACTAACATTTCCATTTTTGCTTTTCAATCTTAGCTGAGAGCTTGTAAGTGACTGCTCGACTTTCTCTGTGTGTTGTATTAATTTGTTGCGTAATTTTCCCTATGATTCTTGCACCCAGACCTGTCTGGGGTTAACTGCCTGTGACTCTGGGGACAGCACATCTTCCTGTGAGTGCCGGTGAGCACCCAGGGCTGAGCATGTTACAGGGTCATGGAATGTGTACCCGGTCCGGTGTGAGAGTGTAGTCCCCTTCCGTGTTTTGTATATGTCTAGGGTGATTATATAAGCCTGTACACCCTTCCCTTGTTCCCAGTTTGTTTGGATTTGAGAGATTGCATTGTGTGGCTGTTTTAGGGTCTCAGGTATTGGAAACGACCTTGACGTGGTACCTGAGCTTGTCCCATTTGGCCAGATGCGGTAACTAACCTTTCCATTTTTGTTTTTAAATCTTAGCTGAGAGCTTGTGAGTGCTGGACTTTCTCTGTGTGTTGTATTAATTTTTTTTTGTAATTTCCCCTTGCACCCAGACCTGTCTGGGGTTAACTGCCTGTGACTCTGGGGACAGCACAGCTTCCTGTGAGTGTCGGTGAGCACCCAGGGCTGAGCATGTTACAGGGTCATGGGATGTGTACCCGGTCCGGTGTGAGAGTGCAGTCCCCTTCCGTGTTTTGTATATATATATATATATATATATATATATATATATATATATATATATATATATATGTAAGGCTGGACCTTTAAGGAACTCAATTTACAGATATTAAAGGAGGTACTTTATTAAGTAGTCAGCTTTGTAAATAAACAGGAGTATTATGCAATATCTTTTTAAGGAAACCACAACAGTATATAAAGAAAAATAGGTTTGTTCCACCACAGAATTCAATTACCCAATATAATAAGGTAATCAAAGATTTAGTGGTGAGTATAATATAGAATGTTTTTGAATTAAATAACCCAATAGAACTTATCTGGTTGTAGAGAAGCTGGACAATCAAGAGTTAATACAAGTATGTTATAATAGAGAAAAGAATCAAGGTTGAATAACTAGTTCAGGTTAACTATTCCCTGTTATATATATTAGAATTTGTACAGGATAACTGATTAATCTTGATGGGGTTTTGTAGTGTAAAGTTAATGACCTTAATTCAGTGAACTGGGAGTTAGGAATCCATTCCTGTCTGAAAGTGAGAGAGATCAGCTTGAGCTGCTGCAGATCGTCAAACCGGAAGTAACTGCAATGATGTGGTAGAGGCTTCTGGGAAATGTAGTCCAGACTGAAAACGAAAGGATTACAAGGTAAACAGCTTTTAACAACTTGTAGATGTTTTACCTTTGAAAATGAGCAGTAAATGCCAGGTATTTGAACTACACTTTGTAGTGTTGGAATGAGTGTCAAAATTTAGTTGAGTCCGGTTTAAATTATCCAGCTGTAATAGTGAAATGTCCGTGGTAGAGATGAGATCCTTCTCATGTGTTAGGAAGTGTGGCTTGGTTCTCAGGTGTTCACAGTGGGAACAATTAGAATAACTAAGCAATGCTGCTTAGTTGCTTAGGCAATTTAAAGGGGGAGTAACCAATAAGATTTGTAGGCAGTTAAAGATACAGGATCCCTTACAGTACCCCCCCTCAAGGGAGCTGTTCCACAGCTACAGGACGAGGTCTATCCGGGTGCCGGGCGATGGAAGATAGAAATCAGCCGGGGGGCATTGATATTTGCAGCCGGTTCCCAAGAGTCATCATCCGATGAAAAATTCTTCCAGCGAACCAGGTACTGTAAGGACCCATGACGTAATCGTGAATCTAGAATGCTTTGAACCTCAAACTCATTGGGATCAGGTAGAATTGAGGGAGGTGGAAGGAGAACATCTTTTACTCTTTGTGCCGTATAAGGCTTTAAAAGAGAGACGTGAAACGTAGGGTGGATTCGAAGGCTAGCCGAGAGGTCAAGAGTGACAGCATTCTGATTTACAACCTTACTGATACGGAAAGGTCCAAGGAAGAGACTTGCCAATTTTTTGCTTGGAATTTGTAGCTTCAAGTTCTTTGTTGACAGCCAAACTTTATCTCCAATGGAGTAAAGTGGAGGTTCCCTCCTACGTAGATCATAATGTTTCTTTTGTACAGATTGTGCTTGTTTGATGTTCTCATGGAGGAAGTTAAAGTTGTCAATTAGAGAATTGTGTAGATCATAAACAAGGGGAAAATTGAGATCATCAGTAGAATCCAATAGGAAATTCGGATGATACCCATAATTGGCATAGAATGGAGAGACCTTTGTAGAAGCATTGACAGAATTGTTATATACGGATTCTGCCATAGAAAAGAAGTCTAACCAGTCGTTTTGATGATAGGAACAGAAACAGCGTATGTATTGCTCTAACCACTGGTTAACTCGCTCTGCCTGGCCATTAGTTTGTGGGTGGAATGAGGTGGTGAATCTATGGTCAATCTGAGTAAGTTCACACAATTTTGACCAAAATTGAGAGGTAAATTGGGTTCCTCGGTCTGTTGTGAGGATGGATGGAATACCATGAAGTTTAACTATGTTATTAAGGAATAATTTGGCTGTTTCAGATGAGGTAGGAAGCTTGTGAAACGGTAGAAAATGAGCCATCTTTGTGAAAATGTCCACAATAATGAATATAGTGGTCTGATTCTTAGATGGAGGTAAATCTACGATGAAATCCATCGATAAGTGTTGCCATGGTTTTGTGGGTATTGGTAAGGACATGAGTAGACCGTATGGGGGTTTTCTTTCGGGTTTGGAAACGCAACATGTCATGCAAGTTTGGATATATTGATGTACAGTATCTCTCATCTTCGGCCACCAAAAAGTCCTTTTGAGTAGTTCTAAGGTACGTTGGGTACCAGGGTGTCCTGAAAGGGGTGAATCGTGGTACATCTGTAGAAGTGTTGATCTCAATGTAGTAGGTATGTACATTTTTCCTTCATGATAATAAATTCCTGAACTCATCTTGAGATCAGGATGAACTTGAGTTGTGTCTTCTCTGGTATGTTTTTTTATCTCAGAAAGTAATGTATTGGTGAGGCCAATGAATCGGTCTTTGGGTATGATATCTTATGGTATATCAAGTCTGTCAGGTTTTTCTGGCAATCTGGAGAGAGCATCAGCCTTCCCATTTTTGTTAGCGGGTCTGTAGATAATATTAAAGGAAAAACGAGAAAAATAAAGGCTCCAACGGACTTGTCTAGAGGATAGTGTTTTGTTGTTTTGTAGGAATTGTAAATTCTTATGATCAGTGTAAATTTTAATTGGATAAGTTGTGCCTTCTAAAAGATGTCTCCAGTATTCTAATGATTGTTTGATCGCTAAAAGTTCTTTCTCTCCGATTGGATAGTTTCTTTCAGCTGGTGACATTACTTTTGAATAAAATGAGATAGGATGAATGGGACTGTTAGGATTTTCTTGTTGAGACAAAACAGCTCCAATCGCAAAATCTGAGGAATCGACCTCTAATATGTAGCAGTGGGAAGGGTTTGGATATTTCAATATAGGAGCGGTAGTGAAGAGAGTTTTTAGCTTACAAAAAGCGGTTTCTGCCTCTGTTGTCCAATGGAAAGGAATTGAAACACTGGTTAATCTTGTTAATGGTCTTGCAATCCTGGAGAAGTTTTTTATGAATTTTCTGTAATAATTCGAAAAACCAAGGAATCTTTGAAGGTCTTTTCTGGTTTTTGGTGTCTCCCATGTGGAAACTGCTTCCACTTTTTCTTTTTGCATTTCAATACCGGTAGGTGATATCTCGTAACCAAGGAAAGTTACTCTGTCAGTGTGAAATAGACATTTTTCTGGTTTGGCGTAGAGTTTATGCTTGCGCAACCTCAGGAGAACCTCTTTTACATGTCTGATGTGATCATCATAAGACTGGGAATAAATTAAAATGTCATCAAGATAAATAACAACGGTAGTGTCTAGTAAGTCGTGGAATACTTCATTTATAAAGTGCTGAAATGTGGCAGGTGCATTGCACAATCCAAAAGGCATAACCAGGTACTCGTATAACCCGTACCTGGTTCTAAATGCAGTGAGCCACTCATGACCCTCTTTGATTCTGATGAGGTTATACGCACCGCGTAAGTCCAATTTGGTGTAAATTTTGGCTTCGGATAACCTCTCGATGAGCTCCGGTATCAGTGGTAGAGGATAACGGTTTTTAATTGTAACCTTATTAAGTTGTCTGTAATCTATGATGGGTCTGATAGTGGAATCTTTATTTCGGACGAAAAATATGCCGGCTCCTGCAGGGGAGGTTGATGGTCTGATGAATCCTTTTCTAAGGTTCTCTTGCAGATATGACTTAAGATGTTCGAGTTCAGGCTGGCTTAGTGGGTACAAGTGACCAAAAGGAATTGCTGCCCCAGGTTGTAGATCAATTGGACAGTCATACTGTCTGTGGGGAGGAAGATTCTCGGCTTCAGTTTTGCTAAAAACATCTAGAAAGTCAGAATATTCAGGGGGTAAGGTTTCCAATGTTAATTTTGTCTCTAATGGATCTGAATGTAAAACCAATTTATTGTTAGAACAGTATTCTGAACAGTACTGTGAGTTAAAATCAATTTTAAAGGGTAACTATTGAATATGTGGGTTATGTAACTGTAACCAATTAATGCCCAGAACAATTTTGTAGTTTTGCAATATCTCTTTAAGGAAACCACAACAGTATATAAAGAAAAATAGGTTTGTTCCACCACAGAATTCAATTACCCAATATAATAAGGTAATCAAAGATTTAGTGGTGAGTATAATATAGAATGATTTTGAATTAAATAACCCAATAGAACGTATCTGGTTATAGAGAAGCTGGACAATCAAGAGTTAATATAAGTATGTTATAATAGAGAAAAGAATCAAGGTTGAATAACTAGTTCAGGTTAACTATTCCCTGTTATATATATTAGAATTTGTACAGGATAACTGATTAATCTTGATGGGGTTTTGTAGTGTAAAGTTAATGAAGCTCTTACAGTTCAAGTACCTTAATTCAGTGAACTGGGAGTTTGGAAACCATTCCTGTCTGAAAGTGAGAGAGATCAGCTTGAGCTGCTGCATATTGTCAAACCGGAAGTAACTGCAATGATGTGGTAGAGGCTTCTGGGAAATGTAGTCCAGACTGAAAACGAAAGGATTAGAAGCAGAAGGTAAACAGCTTTTAACAACTTGTAGATATTTTACCTTTGAAAATGAGCAGTAAATGCCAGGTATTTGAACTACACTTTGTAGTGTTGGAATGAGTGTCAAAATTTAGTTGAGTCCGGTTTAAATTATCCAGCTGTAATAGTGAAATGTCAGTGGTAGAGATGAGATCCTTCTCATGTGTTAGGAAGTGTGGCTTGGTTCTCAGGTGTTCACAGTGGGAACAATTAGAATAACTAAGCAATGCTGCTTAGTTGCTTAGGCAATTTAAAGGGGGAGTAACCAATAAGATTTGTAGGCAGTTAAAGATACAGGATCCCTTACAATATATATATGTTAAAAAAGAAGAAAAGTTAAACTAACAGTAAGAGGCAATAAAGATTATATTCCCTCCACTGGAGGTTAAAAGTATACCCTTGCCTTGCACAAACTATTGATGGTCATATTAATAAAATTAATGAGAATACCATTATAATACCATACCAATAACAAATACATTAAACACACCATTTAATAATATAGCAGATACATCAATGCTTATCATAGATATTCCAATATTAACATAAAAATTATGGTAATATAAGTCACCTCAACGGTATAAAAAAAAAGGAAGGCATACCAATAGGAGAGGTCGTTTTTTAGAGAAGACAGCCCCACCAAAAGAATCCGTAGAAAGGGAAACAAAGAAGACAGTAATGTTCAAGACAAAACCAGGGATCCTTTGAGAAATCAGAGGAGAGAGAAAAGTTAGATGATGCACCAGATATTAAGTGAATCTGTCACAGAAAACAATATCTGATGTTCAAATTAAAGTTTTGGAGAAAGGGTTAGCTTTTGCGCCAACAAATGTTTGTGATAGATTCACTACTGTAAAGGATGTGCATCTTTTTGCAAAAAAAAATAGTTTTAAGGAAAATACATCAGGATAAAGTACAAGCAGCCACCCTAGACATGCAGGATAGATTGTTATTACAAGACTGGACATTAAATAGCACTGAAAGAGATGAGGATCAATCTGAACAGATAGGATTTAGTTATTTGGGAAAAAAATCTGAGTAAATGCCAGCTTTGTCAATGGCACCATCAGTTCACAATTTTGTTAAACTGGTGGAAAAAGATATAATTGAAATGAAGATTGCCAGACAAAAGGACAATCTGTCCAACCAAGAGAGAAGAGCTATTAAAGAGCTGAAAAAGATACATCAATAGTCATCAAGCCATCGGATAAGGGTGGCAATGTAGTAATTCAGAATACTAAAGATTATGTAAAGGAATGTAATAAACAGCTTGGTGATAAAATCCATTGCAAATGCCTGAAACATAACCCCACTGAGGAATATAAATTGGAACTTGTTTAAATTTTAAAATTTGGTCGCGATGAGGGGCTAATAAACAAAAGAGAATTTGATTATTTAAATAAGAAATTCCCCATTACTGCGACATTTTATACAATTCCAAAAATACATAAAAAGGTAGTCCCTGTACCAGGAAGACCGATAATTGCTGGTATTAATTCACTAACTGAAAATATTTCTGAATATGAGGACTATTGTCTACGTCCCTTTTTGAGCTCTTTACCCTCTTATATTCAAGATACATTAGATGTACTCAAAAAGCTCAATGGAATTTATATCAATAAGGATACTTTTCTGGTGACTATTGATGTAGAACAGCTCTACTCTTCGATTCCACATGAAAAAGGAATGTCAGCTAAAAATATTTCTCCATGAAAGAGAAGTGAAATATAACAAACACACAGATTTTGTGTTGGAGTTACTAAGATTCATTTTGAACCATAATTTCTTTGTGTTTCAACAAAAATATTATGAACAAATTTTGGGCACAGCAATGGGTACTTGCTGTGCCCCTACTTATGCCTGTCTGTACCTAGGAGGCTGGGAACGTGACACTGTACTCAATGCAACCAACCTTGATCTGGGCCATATTAGTTGATGGCTCAGATTTATTGATGATATTGTAATGTTCTGGGAAGGGACTGTAGAACAACTGGCAGACTTTATGGATAGACTAAATAACAATGACTTTAATCTAAAGTTTATTTACTCGGAGTAAAAGAGAAATAGCTTTTTTAGATTTGAAAATCAAACAAAAGTGACACTGAAATTGTAACAGAAACATTTCAGAAAAGTACAGCTGGAAATACAATACTCCATGCTGATAGTCATCACCCACCACATTTATTAAAACATATTTCCCAGGAAAAATACCTAAGGCACCATAGGAATTGTACTAATATGGATAGTTTCAAAATGGAAGCTAAAGCCCTTGAGTCAAGGTTTAAAGAGAGAGGTTATCCTCACAAAACTTTGAAGCAAGCCTTTTGCAAAGCACGAGATAGTGACCGTAATAGCCTACTCTATAATCCAAAAGTAGCCTACTCTATAATCCAAAAGTAAGTGAGGATGATAATGTCTTCCGATTTATTAGCACTTTCAATGAACAATGGGGAAGTGTGGCTTCCATTTTAAGAAGACATTGGCATGTCTTAACTTTAGATAAATCAATAGAGAAAATTGTTGGGGTGAGACCAAATCTCACACCTAGGCGAGAACCTAATCTAAAGGGCAGACTGGTATGCAGTCTGTTCAAAGGCTCAGATAGCCAAGTGTGGCTTAACAAATATAAAACAAGAGATGGCAATTTCAGATGTACAACATTTTCAGTCTGTGATAATCTGCTAAGGGGTAATATGTTCTGTGACACTGCAGGAAATATACATAAAGTAAAAGGACATATAACATGTAAAACAGAAGGGGTTGTATATATGCTTCAGAGTGATTGCCCCAAATATTACATAGGAAAAACCTATCGTGAACTGAGAGAGAGAATAAAGGAACATAAAAGAGACATAAAAAATGAATATATAAAAACAATCAGTGTCGCTAGACACTTTTATTTCCACCATAATAGTGATGAAGAGAGTTTGCAATTCAGAGGCCTGGAACGAGTGCAATTGAATGAAAGAGGTGGTAACCTGGGTAAACTATTATTACGAAAACAATGTAAGTGGATATTAAATTTAGGTTCTCTAAAACCAAATGGAATGAATGAGGAACTGAATTTTACTCCTTTTCTAGGGTGTTAATAAATGTTTTCTCCTTTACAAAAATAAATTTAACATATATTGGAATAAAGTATATTATTATAACCACATTGAATAATTTATAACAAATACTCCAAAGAATTTATTAAATTTGGAGAAATAGATTGTATCTTGTTCTGTCATCCCACAGTGGTATCATATGTCACATTGGTTGATTGTAAATATTACAATTGGTAAAAACTGGGATAAGCCACATACAGACTCAAGCAGTATAATGTATATATTTTTGTACACAAAATATTTCTATTTTTGAATTCACACGGGAAAAGAAGGCGGACTCTTATTGATCAAACAGGGAGTCGATCTGTAGTGACGCCATCAGACTTAGCCGGAAGAAGCCCCGTGCCTTTAGGGGTGAAACGTACGTAGCAAGGCAGCTACACTTTTTTCTCAGCAGACACAGGACAATTTGCAAACATTGGATCCAAGTGACTTTACAGAGGACTCGCTATTGCAGCACTTATTATCCGCATGGAACATAACGGGTAAGTGCAAGGTTTGTCTATTAGCAACCGGCCCCCCTATTGCCAACTGTGTTACAGAGCTAGATGGGAAGACATCAGGAGGGTAAGTCACATATTCAGCCTCAGTCAAGGACAACCACGCACAAACTGATCGTCAGTTTATGACACATGGTGAGAATGATATGTGCTGACAGCTTACCCTGCCTAAACCTAAGCTTCTACTTTGCATTGGACTGAGATAACAGTTTGGGGGAGACTGCTTTAACCGCTACCTTACCTGCTTGCTTACTAACTGGGTTTCCAACTGCATTAAGGATTTTCCTTGACGCCTGTGGATGTGCAGTTTATTAATGTTGGAATAACTCTGTAGGTTTATATAACCCGATTCCGGTGAATGGGTGCACATTACTTATAGGGAGCTCCTTATATATGTATTTTTTCCTTAAAGGGTACCCTTTATTTTCTGCTGTGAATTTTGTTTTTTGGATACCGCTGAGGTGGCTTATATTACCATATTTTTTATGCTAATATTGGAATATCTATGATAAGCATTGATGTATCTGCTATATTATTAGATGGTGTGTTTAATTCATTTGCTAATCGAATTATCATTAATTTTATTAATATGACCATCAATAGTTTGTGCAAGGCAAGGGTATACTTTTAAGCCTCCAGAGGGAATATAATCTTTATTGCCTCTTACTGTTGGTTTAACTTTTCCTCTTTTTTAACATATAATTTTTATATACCTCTGTTGCACTGCACACTTGCCTTGGTCCTAATTATAGCAAGTGTGCATTAACTGGGTCTAACTAATTCTGGTGCCAATCATTCATGTAAACCATATTTGCCCCCGCTTTTGCTAATATTTATATGGGTTGGCTTGAATATTGTCTATTTTTTTCTGACCACTGTCCCTTTGCAGACAATCTAATTATGTATGGGAGATTTATTGATGATTTGATAATAATATGGAATAATGAAGGTACTTACACTATAGATAATTTTCTTGAATATATGAATAACAAGTTTAATCTTAAGTTTACCAGCCTCAGTAATAAGACCGAAATAGATTTTTTAGACATCCATCTAAATATTGACACCAACAATAAAATACTGACCTCAATATATAGGAAATCCTTAGCTAAAAATACGATATTACATGCAAACTCTTGTCATATACCACATGTTAAGAAAGGAATACCTAAGGGTCAGTATTTAAGAATACGCAGAAATTGCTCAAATATGGCTATGTATCTAAAACAGGCAGATGAACTGACTGAAAGACTAACATTGAGAGGTTACAACAGAAATAGTCTTCTACAAATACAACAACAAGTATCAAAAATTGATAGGACCACACTCTTTCGTAATACAAGGATTTCAAGAAATAAAATACAGGAAGATGACATATTATTCTTTACTAAATATAGTTTACAATATAACCAAATATGTGATATTATCACTAGAAATCTACCCATATTACATGTATATGATAATCTCAAATCCCTTACCAACCACAAAAAAATGAAATTTATGGTCATATTAATAAAATTAATGAGAATACCATTATAATACCATACCAATAACAAATACATTAAACACACCATTTAATAATATAGCAGATACATCAATGCTTATCATAGATATTCCAATATTAACATAAAAATTATGGTAATATAAGTCACCTCAACGGTATAAAAAAAAAGGAAGGCATACCAATAGGAGAGGTCGTTTTTTAGAGAAGACAGCCCCACCAAAAGAATCCGTAGAAAGGGAAACAAAGAAGACAGTAATGTTCAAGACAAAACCAGGGATCCTTTGAGAAATCAGAGGAGAGAGAAAAGTTAGATGATGCACCAGATATTAAGTGAATCTGTCACAGAAAACAATATCTGATGTTCAAATTAAAGTTTTGGAGAAAGGGTTAGCTTTTGCGCCAACAAATGTTTGTGATAGATTCACTACTGTAAAGGATGTGCATCTTTTTGCAAAAAAAAATAGTTTTAAGGAAAATACATCAGGATAAAGTACAAGCAGCCACCCTAGACATGCAGGATAGATTGTTATTACAAGACTGGACATTAAATAGCACTGAAAGAGATGAGGATCAATCTGAACAGATAGGATTTAGTTATTTGGGAAAAAAATCTGAGTAAATGCCAGCTTTGTCAATGGCACCATCAGTTCACAATTTTGTTAAACTGGTGGAAAAAGATATAATTGAAATGAAGATTGCCAGACAAAAGGACAATCTGTCCAACCAAGAGAGAAGAGCTATTAAAGAGCTGAAAAAGATACATCAATAGTCATCAAGCCATCGGATAAGGGTGGCAATGTAGTAATTCAGAATACTAAAGATTATGTAAAGGAATGTAATAAACAGCTTGGTGATAAAATCCATTGCAAATGCCTGAAACATAACCCCACTGAGGAATATAAATTGGAACTTGTTTAAATTTTAAAATTTGGTCGCGATGAGGGGCTAATAAACAAAAGAGAATTTGATTATTTAAATAAGAAATTCCCCATTACTGCGACATTTTATACAATTCCAAAAATACATAAAAAGGTAGTCCCTGTACCAGGAAGACCGATAATTGCTGGTATTAATTCACTAACTGAAAATATTTCTGAATATGAGGACTATTGTCTACGTCCCTTTTTGAGCTCTTTACCCTCTTATATTCAAGATACATTAGATGTACTCAAAAAGCTCAATGGAATTTATATCAATAAGGATACTTTTCTGGTGACTATTGATGTAGAACAGCTCTACTCTTCGATTCCACATGAAAAAGGAATGTCAGCTAAAAATATTTCTCCATGAAAGAGAAGTGAAATATAACAAACACACAGATTTTGTGTTGGAGTTACTAAGATTCATTTTGAACCATAATTTCTTTGTGTTTCAACAAAAATATTATGAACAAATTTTGGGCACAACAATGGGTACTTGCTGTGCCCCTACTTATGCCTGTCTGTACCTAGGAGGCTGGGAACGTGACACTGTACTCAATGCAACCAACCTTGATCTGGGCCATATTAGTTGATGGCTCAGATTTATTGATGATATTGTAATGTTCTGGGAAGGGACTGTAGAACAACTGGCAGACTTTATGGATAGACTAAATAACAATGACTTTAATCTAAAGTTTATTTACTCGGAGTAAAAGAGAAATAGCTTTTTTAGATTTGAAAATCAAACAAAAGTGACACTGAAATTGTAACAGAAACATTTCAGAAAAGTACAGCTGGAAATACAATACTCCATGCTGATAGTCATCACCCACCACATTTATTAAAAAATATTTCCCAGGAAAAATACCTAAGGCACCATAGGAATTGTACTAATATGGATAGTTTCAAAATGGAAGCTAAAGCCCTTGAGTCAAGGTTTAAAGAGAGAGGTTATCCTCACAAAACTTTGAAGCAAGCCTTTTGCAAAGCACGAGATAGTGACCGTAATAGCCTACTCTATAATCCAAAAGTAGCCTACTCTATAATCCAAAAGTAAGTGAGGATGATAATGTCTTCCGATTTATTAGCACTTTCAATGAACAATGGGGAAGTGTGGCTTCCATTTTAAGAAGACATTGGCATGTCTTAACTTTAGATAAATCAATAGAGAAAATTGTTGGGGTGAGACCAAATCTCACACCTAGGCGAGAACCTAATCTAAAGGGCAGACTGGTATGCAGTCTGTTCAAAGGCTCAGATAGCCAAGTGTGGCTTAACAAATATAAAACAAGAGATGGCAATTTCAGATGTACAACATTTTCAGTCTGTGATAATCTGCTAAGGGGTAATATGTTCTGTGACACTGCAGGAAATATACATAAAGTAAAAGGACATATAACATGTAAAACAGAAGGGGTTGTATATATGCTTCAGAGTGATTGCCCCAAATATTACATAGGAAAAACCTATCGTGAACTGAGAGAGAGAATAAAGGAACATAAAAGAGACATAAAAAATGAATATATAAAAACAATCAGTGTCGCTAGACACTTTTATTTCCACCATAATAGTGATGAAGAGAGTTTGCAATTCAGAGGCCTGGAACGAGTGCAATTGAATGAAAGAGGTGGTAACCTGGGTAAACTATTATTACGAAAACAATGTAAGTGGATATTAAATTTAGGTTCTCTAAAACCAAATGGAATGAATGAGGAACTGAATTTTACTCCTTTTCTAGGGTGTTAATAAATGTTTTCTCCTTTACAAAAATAAATTTAACATATATTGGAATAAAGTATATTATTATAACCACATTGAATAATTTATAACAAATACTCCAAAGAATTTATTAAATTTGGAGAAATAGATTGTATCTTGTTCTGTCATCCCACAGTGGTATCATATGTCACATTGGTTGATTGTAAATATTACAATTGGTAAAAACTGGGATAAGCCACATACAGACTCAAGCAGTATAATGTATATATTTTTGTACACAAAATATTTCTATTTTTGAATTCACACGGGAAAAGAAGGCGGACTCTTATTGATCAAACAGGGAGTCGATCTGTAGTGACGCCATCAGACTTAGCCGGAAGAAGCCCCGTGCCTTTAGGGGTGAAACGTACGTAGCAAGGCAGCTACACTTTTTTCTCAGCAGACACAGGACAATTTGCAAACATTGGATCCAAGTGACTTTACAGAGGACTCGCTATTGCAGCACTTATTATCCGCATGGAACATAACGGGTAAGTGCAAGGTTTGTCTATTAGCAACCGGCCCCCCTATTGCCAACTGTGTTACAGAGCTAGATGGGAAGACATCAGGAGGGTAAGTCACATATTCAGCCTCAGTCAAGGACAACCACGCACAAACTGATCGTCAGTTTATGACACATGGTGAGAATGATATGTGCTGACAGCTTACCCTGCCTAAACCTAAGCTTCTACTTTGCATTGGACTGAGATAACAGTTTGGGGGAGACTGCTTTAACCGCTACCTTACCTGCTTGCTTACTAACTGGGTTTCCAACTGCATTAAGGATTTTCCTTGACGCCTGTGGATGTGCAGTTTATTAATGTTGGAATAACTCTGTAGGTTTATATAACCCGATTCCGGTGAATGGGTGCACATTACTTATAGGGAGCTCCTTATATATGTATTTTTTCCTTAAAGGGTACCCTTTATTTTCTGCTGTGAATTTTGTTTTTTGGATACCGCTGAGGTGGCTTATATTACCATATTTTTTATGCTAATATTGGAATATCTATGATAAGCATTGATGTATCTGCTATATTATTAGATGGTGTGTTTAATTCATTTGCTAATCGAATTATCATTAATTTTATTAATATGACCATCAATAGTTTGTGCAAGGCAAGGGTATACTTTTAAGCCTCCAGAGGGAATATAATCTTTATTGCCTCTTACTGTTGGTTTAACTTTTCCTCTTTTTTAACATATAATTTTTATATACCTCTGTTGCACTGCACACTTGCCTTGGTCCTAATTATAGCAAGTGTGCATTAACTGGGTCTAACTAATTCTGGTGCCAATCATTCATGTAAACCATATTTGCCCCCGCTTTTGCTAATATTTATATGGGTTGGCTTGAATATTGTCTATTTTTTTCTGACCACTGTCCCTTTGCAGACAATCTAATTATGTATGGGAGATTTATTGATGATTTGATAATAATATGGAATAATGAAGGTACTTACACTATAGATAATTTTCTTGAATATATGAATAACAAGTTTAATCTTAAGTTTACCAGCCTCAGTAATAAGACCGAAATAGATTTTTTAGACATCCATCTAAATATTGACACCAACAATAAAATACTGACCTCAATATATAGGAAATCCTTAGCTAAAAATACGATATTACATGCAAACTCTTGTCATATACCACATGTTAAGAAAGGAATACCTAAGGGTCAGTATTTAAGAATACGCAGAAATTGCTCAAATATGGCTATGTATCTAAAACAGGCAGATGAACTGACTGAAAGACTAACATTGAGAGGTTACAACAGAAATAGTCTTCTACAAATACAACAACAAGTATCAAAAATTGATAGGACCACACTCTTTCGTAATACAAGGATTTCAAGAAATAAAATACAGGAAGATGACATATTATTCTTTACTAAATATAGTTTACAATATAACCAAATATGTGATATTATCACTAGAAATCTACCCATATTACATGTATATGATAATCTCAAATCCCTTACCAACCACAAAAAAATGAAATTTATAGCAAGAAGGGCTCAAACTTTGGGAGACATCACTAGAAGGGATATGTCAGATAAAGAAACAACGAAATCTAAATGTAAGTGACTTAATCCCACTAATGGCTTCTATAAATGTGGCCACATACCCTGCAAAAGCCGTACCTTCACTCGGAAAGATAAAACTTTCAGGTCCACTAATACTGGGAAAGTATATGAGATTAGAAGTAGGTTAGATTGTACTTCACAATATGTCATATATTTGATTACATGCCAATGCTGTTTCTTACAATATGTAGGGATTACTACAAGAACTTTGAAAGAGAGGATTAGACAGCATCTACTATCATTAGAAGAAAAAGAACCTAAGACCCCTGTAGCCAAACATTTTAGACTTCATGGTAAAGGAACTAAATATTTGTCATTTATTGGTATAGATAGTATACAAAAAACAGTCCCTTATGGGATAAATAAAAGGTTGGATGTGGATACTTTTATCCACTAAATATATAATTAGCTCATATTTATATGGATTGGTATTTACTGTGTTTTTAGATCTCTTTATATATGCATTTCTACCTTTATAAATAGAGATCTAGTTCTCAATATATACAACAATGGATTGGTATTTACTATATATGGGGTTTAAAGACTTTAAAACTTTAAAATATTGGAATTTTGAAAACTTTAAAACTAAAATTTCCATTTGATTTATGCTATACTAATGTTGTTATAAAACACAATGATTAAACAGCGCTAGCTGCCAGGGGTGATTCAAATGAATGTTAGATCTATAACTCATAGCACATTCAAACGCCCCTCCTCCTTTTATCCAGTTAGTGCCCAAGGGGATCAAATCCCTGTCTTTATTAATTTGGTCACCAATGAAATCCTGTCTAAAATTAAAGGTAAAAAGGAGAATTTATTAAATAAACATAATGACAATCTCACTATACTTGAGAGAAAATCACTTACCAAACTAATGAATGATGATAGAGTTGTATTCAGGGCAGCAGACAAGGGAGGAGGCTTGGTGATCCAATTGAGAGCAGAATACCTCAAAGAAGCACACAAACTGTTAGGGGATAAAGATACATATTGTATCCTTAAGACTGATCCTACTAAATCATATATGACTGCATTGAATTCCTTGTTGGTGGATGCTAAATCTGAGGGGATATTGAATACAGATGAATTTAAATATCTGCAAGAATTGGATCCTAAGGTCCCTTATTTTTATCATCTACCAAAGATCCACAAGGATAGTGAGTGCCCTCCGGGCAGGCCCATTATATCTGGGATTGGATCGATAACAGACAAAGTTTCTAAATACATTGATTATTTCTTGCAAGACATTGTTAAGAACACCAGGGCCTATCTTAAGGATACTACTAGTGTAATTGGGATCTTTGAAGGAATTGAATGGAAAAGTAATTACTGTTGGATTACATGCGACGTATCAGCGTTATACACGTCAATACCGCATGATAAGGGGATACATGCTGTAGAAATGGAATTGATAAACTGGGGATTCAATATAGTACAGCAAAAATTCATATTGGAGTGTATACAATTCATATTGGAACACAATTATTTCGCCTTCGAGGGTGTGTATTACAGACAAATCAGAGGAACAGCGATGGGCACTACCTTTGCTCCATCTTATGCCAATCTGTATATGCACACCTTCGAAGGCGAATTCATTTGGAAGACCCATCAGTTCAGTAAGAATATCGTTAAATATTACAGATATATTGATGACGTGATCATCCTATGGGAGGGGGATCTCGGTATAGTAGATGAGTTTGTCAGATATATTAACAATAATAATTATAATCTTAAATTCACTGAAAATCATTCTCGCACGGAAATTGAATTTCTTGACCTGCGACTTTTTGTAAATAGTGACAACAAAACAGCAGTTACCAACTATAGGAAACCCACCGAAAGAAACAGTTTCATTGATTATAAGAGTGCCCACCAACGCCATTGGAAAGATAACATCCCTTACAGCCAGTTTCTTAGATTGAGAAGAAATTGTAGCTCTATTAGCGACTTCAACAAAGAAGCAGATATCATGGCGAACAAGTTTTTAGTTAAAGGATATGATCCCGTCAAAATCAATGAATCTAGAATTAAGGCCACGGGGCGTACTAGGGATTCACTGTTAAGAACAGATCACATAAGTTCGATAGGTAGACCCCAAAAACAAAATGCACAGGATCAGGATTCCATTAGATTCATAACTACTTATAATGAAGGCCATATGATTGTCAAGGAGGCCTTTAGGAAACATTGGGGCATACTAAAATCAGATAGTATGCTAGCACCGTCACTATCTGAACATCCACTAATCACCTTTAGGAAGGGTAGAAATTTGAGAAATCTGTTAGCCCCTAGTAAATTAAAAACAGTGAAAGGAGATAAAACAAAATTGAATAAGAGTAATTGGTTAAGTTTGAAGGAAGGCACATATAAATGTGGTAAGCAAAACTGCAATATGTGCAAACATGTAAATAAAGATCCAAATTTCACAAATAGTGATAAATCTCGTAATTTTAAGATTCAATGCCGTTGCACTTGCGATTTTACTCATGTTGTATATTTATTAACATGTGGGTGTGGCCTTATGTATGTGGGCCACACGAAAAGGAAGATCAGACGTAGAGTGTCAGAACATCTCAATAATATTACAAATGAGATGGATAAGCACAGTGTTCCCCTTCATTTTAGAGACACTCACGGTGGAGACCCTCGAACACTCAATGTACAGGTTATTGACTGGATTCCCCCCTCCATCCCTAACAGATTACTTACTTTACGTAAACGTGAGACATTCTGGATACAGAAGTTGAACTGTTTGTGTCCAGGTGGTCTCAATGTTGATTTAGATTTAGCAGCCTTCATGTAAGTTTTCTTATTTATAGTTTTTAGTTTAGGATTAGGTCCTTTAGTGCATAGTGCCTTAGGGAATTTTTGGGATAGGTGTACTCACTTACACATGTATATCTATATGTGTGCACATCTCCCTTCATTTATACATTTGTGTATGTATATTTATATATGTATGTGACAAAGAATCAATCAATTTATTTATTAATAATTTATTTATTTATTAATGATATATTTTTATGTATATTTTGGACATTTTAAATATTTTTAAATATTTTTGAGATTTTTAATAGTAGTATTTTTAAATTGCATGATTTGATGAATTTGAACATGAATATTTTTATGTCCAGAATATCTGGGTAGTATTTGAATGGCATTTAAATGGTATTTGAATGGCATTTAAATAATATCTTAATAACATTTAAGTAGTATAATTTTTAGATGTTTTCAAATCAGTATTATTATGTATTTTAATGGCATAACTTATGGGTGCTAATAGTAACAATCATTATAGAGTAGATAGGATACAATGGCTGTTCCCTTAAACATTAGTTTAGATTTTGATCCACATACAATATACTCCATACTATTAATGGCTACAAAAACATTAGTGGAAATACACTGGTTTTTGAATGTATTAGTGATTCTCTAGTGGTCTATTATTTTACATTTTTTTGGTAAAATTCAGTAATTATATGTATAATAGTATTACATTATTATATGTGTTCTTAATAATATAATGATATAAAACTAAAATATTTGTGTTTTTAATAGTTTTTTGTTATAATAACTTAGTTCTCTTTTTGTCTTTTATTTTGTACTATTCTTCAACATTTTTTTGATAATTGGTAAAATATGCTTCTGCAAATCCAGTATCTTGTAGTTTAGTAATGACATTATTAGGTTTATGAACTTATTTTGCTGCAGCATAATTTATATACCATTTTATAGTATTTTAGCATATTTTTGTTTTTAATTGTATTATCACAATATGAGTCACTCGTTTAATATGCATCGTAAGTTTAGCTTGTTTCCTATAACACAGAAGGCAGGTTAGATATATAAAGAGACCTTTTCTTCATCCAATAAAATAAGCTTGCTGGCTATATAATAACCTGCACTGTGGGAAGGGACATGAACCTTTACCTCTTGAGAAAGACCGCACGGTGGCGGTTGAAACGCGTTGAGGCTTTTTGGACTACATGAGGATCCGTACTTTGTTCCAGTGACGTAACCGGCTTCTACATTGACGCTCTTCAAAGCGTTTTTGATTTGAAATCACCACAACGGACATTAACTCAAATCGGACACTTTATGCTCAGATACTTTCATGTTCATTTGCAAAGATTTATGTTTTAACTACCGTGGAGATCTGATGTTATTTTAACAAACCGCCTGAATAAATTACAATTTTGTAAGTACAATTCAGAGAGTGGGGTGTGTTTGTTGTAATCTACCTACACTTGAGTCTGTTTGCGCTTATCTGTTTCAGAGATTTGGGACTAATGTTGTTATATATATTTTTGCATGGGGTGCTTTACTATGAGAGAGGCTCTATTTATAAGATATAAGATACTAACGCATATCTATATAAACTCAATAATTGGATACCTGCAATTTGAAATGGTATAAAAACTAAATTCCCACAATACTTTAAGTATTCAATGGTCTCTAAATCTTGTTACCAGTCTTAAAATGAATTATTACACTACTAGCGAGTAGTGTGTTTGAATATGTGGATCTATCTTCCTTCCCTATAACATTTAATTTAATTTAGCTTGAATTGTTAGCTAAAGTTGAGCTTAGTTATAGGTATTATATATATTAGAATTCAATACATATCTCTATATATATATTTATTATAACTTCTATATACCTATTAACTACCATAACATTCATATATTATTTTCATGATGTTGTTTTTTTAATTAAATAAGAGATGTATATAACAGCTGATACTTACTATTTGTATATTTTGCTTTCTTATTTTTTAATTTTTTTGTGTTTATTTCATGTTATTTTCGAAATGTTATTATTGTCTTTATTTTTATTATCAATTTCTTTTTATTTCTTTACTCTTTTAATTATTCTTATTTTGTGTCTTAAATGTATATCTATAGAGTTAATATTCCATTGTAGTGTGTTATCCACATATATGAATGTATAGCTGTATCCTCTAATGGGTTAATATGCATTTGTTATTCCCCAATTGATGGGGGTGTGAAAGTGTTACCTTTACCCATTTGGTGCAGTTTAGCTTAAATAGGGACTCACCTGTGGTGTTTAATCACCTCTGATGAAGCGCAGGTACGCCTGCGCGTAACTTGTCAGGTGCTTCTTTTTGTCTGACTATGTCCTATATTCTGGATGAATAAACGCTACTGATTTACCAGCACTTGGATCGTCCGAGCAGTGTTTACTTCTGTTGCTATATATATAAATATAAATATATATATATATATATATATATATATATTAGTTTGGGGGGGGGTGTCAGCAAAAGCCTTTGTTTCCCATTAAAAGGGCTAGTGACTATGGCCTGTATTTTAAGTTTAAACAGACCAGATGTGCAGGAGGAAAAGTTTAAAGAGATTGAAAAAGACAAAAGAAAAATAGCAATTGCTGTCCTAACTAGCACTAACTAATCCCATAAAATTAATTGGACTAATCTTCCTAGGTCAGAAACCCACAACAAGGCAAAATACAGTCATAAAATAATAATACTAGATATAAAAACCCACTAGTAGAAGGGGAGCAATAATAAAGTGTTTATTGGAGCAGACCAAAGGCTATAATATAACATTGTAATATATAAACAGTTCTACTCCTATCATAGTGCACTATGTAAAATAAAATTAAATCAATAGTTGATATAAAAATATATATGAGAGCTCTCAAAAAAAAAACCTTTAAACATAAAAGACTGAACAAATCTGTTAAAGTCACAATTAATGGGTAACTTTCAGCACTAGAATGGAGGAGTAGTTTCCCATTTAGATATATAGCAAAACCACAATTAGAATGTAGTTGACTATAGTGTGTCTGGATAACAAAACAGCAGCCACCCTTTACTTACCACAAATGCACTCAATACTGAGCTCAGGCAGGCACTTGATATATGATACAGTTCTCATTGTAATCCCACAATTAGAATAATGTTCTTGGCAAGTAACAATTTGATTCCGCTTTGTACTACATATAGTCCGCCGTAGTGGTTATACTTGTGGTGTAGCGGGAGTCCCACTGATGTGGATCCCCAGCTCCCAGGTGTACCTATTATCTCCAGAATAGGTAGTGTTCAACGACCAGGTGTGCTCTTCTCGCTTCCGTGATGTTGCTTCTAGTTGTGGATAGTAAGTTATGAATACATTACCAGACACCTCCACCAAAACTTGATGGCTAGTATTCATCAACCTTGGTTTCTCCTGCAAACACTTCTGCCAGCTACGCGCGTTTCACCCCTAAGGCTATGGGGCTTCTTCCGGCTCCAGTAATAATCACATGACTGTGGTTGTTTGATACTTCTTTTAAAGAGAATTCAAGGAGGAAAACTCCTCCCATTTTGAAGCCTTTAAAGTCTTTTAATGTATGGGGTAAAATGGTAACAAGGTTGTAACATTAATAAACGTTACTATGTTTGAATAACTCCATACTGAATGAATACAGTTATAGAATGATTACAGTTGTGACCACAATATTTACAGTAACAAAAATTAATTTATTAGCTCCTTACTACAGACTGTGGATACTAAAATTTATCCTAAAGGATTTTTTTTATATGTATAAACACATTTATAATGATGATCTTAACGATCTCTTAAGCACTTACATTTTTTTCTGTTTATGGGTTGTAATTTAGATAAAGCTGTAATTTGGATAAGAAGACATACATTTTATTAATAATGATCTAATAAGAAAGCAATTAATTTTAAAGTTTAAAGGTTTCAGACTATTGTCTGTTAATTTCTTTATTATCAAATTTCTTTTAGATTTTTATCTATTGGGAACTTTGATATGAAATTCACCCTTTCCAGAAATTCTTGCCAAAAGGTTATGGATTTTTTTCCCCTCAACTTCATTCACCCAGAAAGCATGCACAGTTTATTTCTTCATTCATTTGACTGGGAATTAACTATATTTGTTTGCTATTGTGATGATAGGAACATTACTAGTTTCTATCATCAGTGTCAATCTGAATGACGTATACGGCATATGTGATTCACAATCTGTCTATTAGAAGAGGGGGCATGCCGCTACTCCCCCTATTTAAACAGATGCTCAGATAGCTCACAAACCCAATCCCTCTGAGGAAGAAGGAATAAAGATTAAATCTTTAAAACGCATCAGGGTATATTTTTGAGCAAAGCACCTATTGGTGCTTATTTTACTTGAAGTGTTTAACCGCTTGTAGCCGACTGGGATATTTCAGCATTCCCGTTGTTCCTGTAATATCGGCTCCAGTGACTGTTCTATGTACAATTCATACCTCATATTGTTTGAGGGTTCACAATGTGAGTGTGTCTTTCATATCTGTATATATTTGTTTCATTAAAGTCACAGTATTACACTATTGGTTCTCTTCTATCATTTATTCTGAGTGCCTTTCGCTGAACAAGAGAATAGAAGGAGAACTACTATCAACTACACACTCCAGGAGGTGGATGAAAATTACTCCAACAGTCCAAAAGGAACAAGCACGGTGGAGGTCTTTCCCTCACAGAAGCAGCAACTTACCTCATTTGATTGAGGTAATTTCTGGTAAGGGGAATACCTTCACTTTTCTCATTATTTCGGACTTTTTATGAACTATTATATTTGACATTTGGAAGATTCAACTGTTGATATATTTAAGAATAAAAAGAACATATTCTGCTATGTGAAGAACATTTTCTCAGCATTTTTAAGACGCATTGACTGTAAAATATTTCATTATGTGTAGTAAATAGCTCTGCAGTATACTTTCATTATTTATTTTGCTGCTTTTTGCTATAATTGTCAAGCTCGTGTTAGAAGTGGAAGCATAGATTGTAGACTTGCACCTTCTATATTCCACACAGTCATTGGCTGAATCTTCTAGTGACTCATTATATAGCTGTCTCTTATTGGACTCTGCAGCTATTTAGTTACACTTATTTTTTAATGTTTAAATTAGTTATAATATATTTAAACAAAAATACATATTTTGATGCAAATATTTGCTTTTAATATGTTCTATCTAGTATGTTCTTAGTCTTTAATTTCCCTTTAATAAATGGAAAAATATTTTTATGTTCTATATAAGTATAACTATATCACCATCTACAAAAACCAGTATTCTTCTAATAGCCAGGAACTGTCTCTTATAAAATTATTGGCTCTCCTAAGATAGAGGTTTTGTTCACAGTGCAAATCCGTAATAAGATGCATTGCTTCCTACTCGCTGTAGCTTCACTTGTCAAGTAAGCCAGAATGTATCTTCTGTATCTTGACACTTTGAGAGAAAGACTTGAAATCTTTTGTTTTCTGCACTGTCTTTTTTTAGGTGGTGTCACTTATCATTGAATGTAGTGCAGATGCAGACAATAAACTGTTTTGTAAGGAAGTAAAATTTTACAGAAATACATTTATGTTAATGGAATGCCTTGTCATCACAGATAAAGATAATAATATGTGTTTTGATAAAAAAACAACAACATAATGGGTGTGTATATATATATATATATATATATATATATATATATATATATATATATATATATATAAATATATAGTAACACAAATCTTTGGCAAACACTCGGCTAGATTTGGAGTTTGGCGGTAAAAGGGCTGTTAACGCTCCGCGGGTTTTTTTCTGGCCGCACCATAAATTTAACTCTGGTATCGAGAGTTCAAACAAATGCTGCGTTAGGCTCCAAAAAAGGAGCGTAGAGCATTTTTACCGCAAATGCAACTCTCGATACCAGAGTTGCTTACGGACGCGGCCGGCATCAAAAACGTGCTCGTGCACGATTCTCCCATAGGAAACAATGGGGCTGTTTGAGCTGAAAAAAAACCTAACACCTGCAAAAAAGCAGCGTTCAGCTCCTAACGCAGCCCCATTGTTTCCTATGGGGAAACACTTCCTACGTCTGCACCTAACACCCTAACATGTACCCCGAGTCTAAACACCCCTAACCTTACACTTATTAACTCCTAATCTGCCACCCCCGCTATCGCTGACCCCTGCATTACACTTTTAACCCCTAATCTGCCGCTCCGTAAACCGCCGCCACCTACGTTATCCCTATGTACCCCTAATCTGCTGCCCTAACATCGCCGACCCCTATGTTATATTTATTAACCCCTAATCTGCCCCCCACAACGTCGCCGACACCTGCCTACACTTATTAACCCCTAATCTGCCGAGCGGACCTGAGCGCTACTATAATAAAGTTATTAACCCCTAATCCGCCTCACTAACCCTATCATAAATAGTATTAACCCCTAATCTGCCCTCCCTAACATCGCCGACACCTACCTTCAATTATTAACCCCTAATCTGCCGACCGGAGCTCACCGCTATTCTAATAAATGTATTAACCCCTAAAGCTAAGTCTAACCCTAACACTAACACCCCCCTAAGTTAAATATAATTTTTATCTAACGAAATAAATTAACTCTTATTAAATAAATAATTCCTATTTAAAGCTAAATACTTACCTGTAAAATAAATCCTAATATAGCTACAATATAATTTATAATTATATTATAGCTATTTTAGGATTAATATTTATTTTACAGGCAACTTTGTAATTATTTTAACCAGGTACAATAGCTATTAAATAGTTAAGAACTATTTAATAGTTACCTAGTTAAAATAATAACAAATTTACCTGTAAAATAAATCCTAACCTAAGATATAATTAAACCTAACACTACCCTATCAATAAAATAATTAAATAAACTACCTACAATTACCTAAAATTAACCTAACACTACACTATCAATAAATTAATTAAACACAATTGCTACAAATAAATAAAATTAAATAAACTATCTAAAGTACAAAAAATAAAAAAGAACTAAGTTACAGAAAATAATAAAATATTTACAAAGATAAGAAAAATATTACAACAATTTTAAACTAATTACACCTACTCTAAGCCCCCTAATAAAATAACAAAGCCCCCCAAAATAAAAAATTCCCTACCCTATTCTAAAATACAAATATTACAAGCTCTTTTACCTTACCAGCCCTGAACAGGGCCCTTTGCGGGGCATGCCCCAAGAATTTCAGCTCTTTTGCCTGTAAAAAAAAACATACAATACCCCCCCCCAACATTACAACCCACCACCCACATACCCCTAATCTAACCCAAACCCCCCTTAAATAAACCTAACACTACCCCCCTGATGATCTTCCTACCTTGTCTTCACCATGCCAGGTTCACCGATCCGTCCTGGCTCCAAGATCTTCATCCAACCCAAGCGGGGGCTAGACATCCACTGAAGAAGTCCAGAAGAGGGTCCAAAGTCTTCCTCCTATCCGGCAAGAAGAGGACATCCGGACCGGCAAACATCTTCTCCAAGCGGCATCTTCTATCTTCTTCCATCCGATGACGACCGGCTCCATCTTGAAGACCTCCAGCGCGGATCCATCCTCTTCTTCCGACGACTAGACGACGAATGACGGTTCCTTTAAGGGACGTCATCCAAGATGGCGTCCCTCGAATTCCGATTGGCTGATAGGATTCTATCAGCCAATCGGAATTAAGGTAGGAATTTTCTGATTGGCTGATGGAATCAGCCAATCAGAATCAAGTTCAATCCGATTGGCTGATCCAATCAGCCAATCAGATTGAGCTCGCATTCTATTGGCTGATCGGAACAGCCAATAGAATGCGAGCTCAATCTGATTGGCTGATTGGATCAGCCAATCGGATTGAACTATATTCTGATTGGCTGATTCCATCAGCCAATCAGAAAATTCCTACCTTAATTCCGATTGGCTGATAGAATCCTATCAGCCAATCGGAATTCGAGGGACGCCATCTTGGATGACGTCCCTTAAAGGAACCGTCATTCGTCGTCTAGTCGTCGGAAGAAGAGGATGGATCCGCGCTGGAGGTCTTCAAGATGGAGCCGGTCGTCATCGGATGGAAGAAGATAGAAGATGCCGCTTGGAGAAGATGTTTGCCGGTCCGGATGTCCTCTTCTTGCCGGATAGGAGGAAGACTTTGGACCCTCTTCTGGACTTCTTCAGTGGATGTCTAGCCCCCGCTTGGGTTGGATGAAGATCTTGGAGCCAGGACGGATCGGTGAACCTGGCATGGTGAAGACAAGGTAGGAAGATCATCAGGGGGGTAGTGTTAGGTTTATTTAAGGGGGGTTTGGGTTAGATTAGGGGTATGTGGGTGGTGGGTTGTAATGTTGGGGGGGGGTATTGTATGTTTTTTTTTACAGGCAAAAGAGCTGAAATTCTTGGGGCATGCCCAGCAAAGGGCCCTGTTCAGGGCTGGTAAGGTAAAAGAGCTTGTAATATTTGTATTTTAGAATAGGGTAGGGAATTTTTTATTTTGGGGGGCTTTGTTATTTTATTAGGGGGCTTAGAGTAGGTGTAATTAGTTTAAAATTGTTGTAATATTTTTCTTATCTTTGTAAATATTTTATTATTTTCTGTAACTTAGTTCTTTTTTATTTTTTGTACTTTAGATAGTTTATTTAATTTTATTTATTTGTAGCAATTGTGTTTAATTAATTTATTGATAGTGTAGTGTTAGGTTAATTTTAGGTAATTGTAGGTAGTTTATTTAATTATTTTATTGATAGGGTAGTGTTAGGTTTAATTATATCTTAGGTTAGGATTTATTTTACAGGTAAATTTGTTATTATTTTAACTAGGTAACTATTAAATAGTTCTTAACTATTTAATAGCTATTGTACCTGGTTAAAATAATTACAAAGTTGCCTGTAAAATAAATATTAATCCTAAAATAGCTATAATATAATTATAAATTATATTGTAGCTATATTAGGATTTATTTTACAGGTAAGTATTTAGCTTTAAATAGGAATTATTTATTTAATAAGAGTTAATTTATTTCGTTAGATAAAAATTATATTTAACTTAGGGGGGTGTTAGTGTTAGGGTTAGACTTAGCTTTAGGGGTTAATACATTTATTAGAATAGCGGTGAGCTCCGGTCGGCAGATTAGGGGTTAATAATTGAAGGTAGGTGTCGGCGATGTTAGGGAGGGCAGATTAGGGGTTAATACTATTTATGATAGGGTTAGTGAGGCGGATTAGGGGTTAATAACTTTATTATAGTAGCGCTCAGGTCCGCTCGGCAGATTAGGGGTTAATAAGTGTAGGTAGGTGTCGGCGACGTTGTGGGGGGCAGATTAGGGGTTAATAAATATAACATAGGGGTCGGCGATGTTAGGGGTAGCAGATTAGGGGTACATAGGGATAACGTAGGTGGCGGCGATTTGCGGTCGGAAGATTAGGGGTTAATTATTTTAAGTAGCTTGCGGCGACGTTGTGGGGGGCAAGTTAGGGGTTAATAGATATAATACAGGGGTCGGCGGTGTTAGGGGCAGCAGATTAGGGGTACATAAGTATAACGTAGGTGGCGGTCGGCAGATTAGGGGTTAAAATTTTTAATCGAGTGGCGGCGATGTGGGGGGACCTCGGTTTAGGGGTACATAGGTAGTTTATGGGTGTTAGTGTACTTTAGGGTACAGTAGTTAAGAGCTTTATAAACCGGCGTTAGCCAGAAAGCTCTTAACTCCTGCTATTTTCAGGCGGCTGGAATCTTGTCGTTAGAGCTCTAACGCTCACTGCAGAAACGACTCTAAATACCAGCGTTAGAAAGATCCCATTGAAAAGATAGGCTACGCAAATGGCGTAGGGGGATCTGCGGTATGGAAAAGTCGCGGCTGTAAAGTGAGCGTTAGACCCTTTAATCACTGACTCCAAATACCAGCGGGCGCCCAAAACCAGCGTTAGGAGCCTCTAACGCTGGTTTTGACGGCTACCGCCGAACTCTAAATCTAGCCGACTGTCTTCTAGGGTTTAAATGCAATAGAAGACAATCCAGTTTCAGTTTTCAAAACTTTATTTTCTTCCAAACACCAAGGTGTTTGTTCACAGGTAAGGCAAAAGGAACAGGTTCATTCTCTGGGATGATCCACTGCTGGGCTAATAATTTAAAAAAAAAAAATATATATATATATATATATATATATATATATATATATAAAATAAATTGATTTAGTTGTTTTTTTGGGATGTTGGGGTGGAGAGCAAAATTGCATGGTGGGGGGGGGGACAAGAAAATGTTTGCCCATGGTCAAGTCAATATTAGAGACGGCCCTGAACACAAATGTCCTTTACCAAATTGTATCAGTAAAAAGTAATCCAGCAAAACGTTTACTATATAATATTTTCACCACACAACACACCAGACCTCCTGCCTGGTTGCATTCTACTTAGCTTAAAGGGACATTAAACCCAAAATTTTTATTTCAATATTCAGACAGAGAATACAATTTTAAACAACATTCCAATTTACTTCTATTATCTTATTTGCTTCATTCTTTAGATATCCTTAGTAGAAGAAATAGCAATGCACATGGATGAGCCAATCACATGAGACATCTATGTGCAGCCACCATTCAGAAGCTACTGAGCCTATCTAGATATGCTTTTCAGGAAAGAATATCAAGAGAACAAAGCAAATTAGATAATAGAAGTAAATTAGAAAGTTGTTTCAAATTGTATTCTCTGTCTGAATCATGAAAGAAAAAAATTTGGGTTTAATGTCCTTTTAAGAAATGTTTCACTTTTAACTCTAGGAGCAGTAATCATGAGCCACAGATGTGTCTAATTGGTTCTTTCAACTGTTAAGGTATTCACAGTTAAAAAAAACTATCACTTCCCCTGGGTTTCTTAGCAAAATGGTGAAATGTAATTGATTAAACTCCCTCTATCACCAAACCAGACTTTCTGTCACAAGATATATATATCCCACACACACATGTACAGTAAATATATATATATATATATATATATATATATATATATATATAAAAGCAATAGTTCTGAGGTATATGCACTCTCACCACCGTCCTGCAACTGTCAGGGTGCTCTAAAGGACTATGCAGCAAAGGAACAAAATTGAAGCACTCACTGGACTTTGGATATCAATATGAAATAATTTATTTGTGACGTTTCGGGACCTCAAACGTCCCTTCTTCTGGCAACGAAATTGTGCAAGTGAACAAACATAAATAGGCCTGTAGGCCCCTCCTTTAATTTGGCCACCAATCCCAGGGGACCGTGTGCAAAAGTTAAGGGACTAAACCAACTGGGTAGCCCAATCATAAGCAAAAATGTGGCATCATCAAATACAATAACATAATAGATTACAGTCTCAAACTTAGTGTTGTGATGATAAAATAAAGTGTCTATAACAAAATTAGTTCAAAAAGTGATCAGTGATCCCACATATCTCCTATCTCCCTCACTAAACTCTGCCCCAGTTCTGTGTGCCAATGGCACATACCGCACTGAAAGTAATTCCATTGGGCAAACAGCACCGACGCCCACATTCTGTGACGTCAAACATTGTTATAGCAACTGTGAAAAACCCTCCAGGAGACCACTCCCCATTAATGTCAAGTGTCTGTTTAAGCATCATATATCCCATACATAGGAGCGAAAAACTTGACCCCAACCTGACTAACCAATGTCTTGTGAAAACACATCGCACCACCTCCATTCACAGCTTGTGTTAAGTCTATAATAAGCGTACGACGATCAGATCGTCTCAGTTTCAATCTCTAGACCAAACTGTGTAAGCTTGTAACATTACGACAACACCGACGGCCACATCCTGTTTTGTCAGATCCTGAAGAAAACACCCCGGGAGAACACTCCCAGTTGATGACAAGGACCCGCTTCCACAACATATATAAATAAAAACTTTATCCCAACCTGCCTGGCCGATGCTTAGTGGGGATACATCACCTACATTCCCAGTTCTTATTGTATCTGTGATAAGCGTAGGGCTCACATATCGTCCCTGTCACAGTCTATACACAAAACTGTGTTAGTATGCAGCTTTACATAGCCCCTCCTACCTATCCTCATTGGAGCAGCAGGGACGCACCCCCACTCCTATAGGTTGTTAGCAAAAAACTAAGAATAATAACCACAATTTCACTTTTGTTCTTTAGTCATTACCACATCCTACCTGTCTCTGAAACATAGCCATCTGACCAAAACGCTAGAATGATTCCAAGGTGCCTACAGGCGATATCTGCCACATATCCCAATACCCACTACAAAAAAAGTATACCAAAAACACAATAATCAAAGTGCTAGTGTAGAGGGGATCGCAAGGTAAAAGATCAAATAAATATTAAACGTGGCTCATATACTACAAATAATGAAATAGATCAAATAACTGGGCTCTAATATAAAAGCCACAATTTCAATACACATAAAATAAAGTAAAGTAGTATAGAACATTGGCTGCATCATGATACTTATCAATGTGGTTCATGGCCCCCACATCACTACCACCAGTTTCCTCAGTCCAGAGACACTCTGTAAAAGGAACCGGACACTACATCCTTCCACCTGTAGCAGCCTTGCATTGGCCACACCATATATATAAATAGTCAGGAGCTATGGGTCGTCAATGGCTACCCATATAGAGCCTAATCTCGGTTCAAGGCCCCAATGCATAGTCAGTGCAGGATTAGAGGTGTGGGATCACGAACACCCTGTGCAAATAAAAAACAAAAGCAAAAAACAAAACAATGTGAACAATATACAACACAGTATACATACAACCTAGATGAAAAAAATAAAAAGAGAACTAAAGAGACTCCAATTAAAAGCAAATATCCTAATCCTAATGTATAAATTCTACATTGGGTACCACAATAATTGGACCCAACAGCACCATAGCATAGAGTGGGTGACGCTGTCATGTAACAAGATGGATGCTATTATCAGCAAGCTGGCCATAGGGACCACTGAGGATGTTATCATGTACTCTTCTGTTAGAATATGGTTGAGGACTCTCAATAAACACTCTATGTTCTAATTTCTAGGTCTAAACCTAGGGCTGGGACAAATATCGCAATATTTGGACCCAACACTGTCATCATAAAGGATCAGAAAATTCCCAAAGGACAGGAAAAAAAAGGAGTGCTAAACAATCAGAGCATTTGATAAAAAACAACACAATGTGTATATAAAAGTACACCTGATCTGTGTAATAACAAAAAGACTCAGTCCGTAAAAAAGGCTCAGTCCATAATTAGTAAATGTCCAACAGATGAATGAAGTCTGTGATGAAAAGGCTGTGATGAAAAGCTCAAGTCTGTGACTGTGTGTCCTATCTCTAAGAAGTATCGGGTGATTTACCACTTTATCAGATTTACCACTTCTCAGGGCAGTTGTTATACTTGACCGGTGGTTTGCCATGCGGGTCCTGGCGTCATCGATGGTCTTTCCAGTATAGAACAATCCGCATGGGCAATTGAGAAGGTAAATGATAAAAGGTGTTGTACATGTAAGGAAGAAGTTGATCCTATATTTCTTCTTTTTCTCTAGATGTTGGAATGTGTTTCCTGTGTGCATGCTGTTGCATATTAAACAGCTCGAGCAACCTGAAACAGCCATTCTTTTTCTTCAGCCACTCTTGTGTTTCAGTTTGCGACAACAGATCTGTCCTCATCAGAGCATCCTTCAAGCTTTTGCCTCTCCGGTATGCCAAACGGGGTGCCCTCCAACTTGTGAATGGCAATGTGGTATCGGACTGGATTAACTTCCATTACTCCTTGATAGCTCTTGTGAAAAGGTATTGGTCTGGAGTATAGGTAGTAACAAATGTAAGTTGAGGGGTGGTGACTTGCATATCCCTATCACCTCTAATCCCTTCCTGAATGACCTGTTCGCACACAGACTGGAGATGTTTCTTCTTATATCCCCGCTGGATAAATCTTTCTATCATCTCAGTTAGTTGGACTTTACATTGCTCAGGGTCTGTGTTGTTCCACACCACTCGTTGGAACTGTGCTTTGGGTATGTTCCGAATCAAGGCCGGCTGATGACAGGTATTTGCATGCAGCGTAGAATTCCTATCCGTAATTTTCCTAAATAGGGTGGTGCCAAGGGTTCCATTGTTTTTGAACACTCTTACATACAAATAGTCAACGGTGTCTATATCTGCCACATGTTGGAATCTGATGGTGCTCTCTAGCGCATTGAGTGTATTGATCCATTTCTCCAGTGAGTTTACATCACCATGCCAGATCAGAAAAAGATTGTCTATATATCTTCAGTAAAATTTGATAGACGGTATCTCATACACCTTCATGCATAGGGTCTCATACTCTGCCATGTATAGATTTGCCAGTGATGGGGCCACATTCGACCCCATCGCTGTTCCGGCTATTTGTAAACAGTTCTATCAGAACATATTCTGTTGGACTGATATATGGCATCCGTCTCAAGCAATTAGCAACTGCCGCAATGCCTGCTGTATGTGGGATCACTGTATAGAGGCTTGAGACATCCATGTTGACCAATAGATCAGACTCATTGATGTTTTCCAAACAAATTATACTTTGGATGAATGTTGCTGAATCTTGTATGTAAGACCTCATGCGATTGACCAATGGCTGGAGAAAATGGTCAACAAACTCAGCCAGAGGTTGTAAAAGTGACCCTCTGGCTGAGACAATCGGTCTCCCAGGGGGACACATCAAATCCTTGTGTATAGAATCAGTGTTATTGGAAAGTCCCTCTGCAGAAAACGAGCCCCCTGATCAGTAATGACCTCAGCTTTCTTCCATTCAGTTAATTTGCTATCAATTTCACGCTTCAAGGCAAAGGTAGGATCATTTCTTTCTTATAATCCCCTGCATCCATCACGACCATTGCTCCACCCTTGTTTGCAGGGCATATCACGATCGTAGAATCCTCACTGAGTGATCTCAGAGCTTGCCTTTCTTCCTTAGATAGATTATCATACTGTCTTCTGGCAGCAATGGGTTCTTGGGTCAGCCGTGTGAGGTAATTCGTATAGGCGGTGATTGAGGGATTGTTGGAGGTAGGGTCAAATGTCCCTGTGGTTCTGAAAGTTGACATTGTTTCAAATTCATTTCTAAAGTATTCTTTTAGACAAAATGATCTCCCAAATTTCTGAACATCAATATAAGAATTGAACGTGCTCATTTTTATGGTCGGTACAAATATCAGTCCTTTATTTAATAGGGACATTTCAGCTTCATTGAGTGGTCTAGTGCTAATATTGAAGACATTGTTTTCTATCTTCTCTGGATTCAGGGGCGGCAGGACATGCCCCCCCCCCCTACCTCGTGTGCAGCCGGGTTCTTGTCCTAAAAAACGATTTGATGTTGAGTATGAGGCCAATGGTGGTCGTGCGGATACAGCTTCACAAATGTTGTCCCATTGTTGTATATTGCCGGTCCCTCTAGATCTAGTAGTAATCCCCCTGAATGGTAGAGCTTCGGGGTTCATAGATCCCTCTTGGTCAGTACTGTCTCCCGAACTGGTGTCCACTGTATTAATAGCTTGCTTAGTGTGTCTTCTCTCCCTTCTAGGTCTGAAGTTCTTTCTTTCCTCTGGAGCTAGCATCCAACGGTAGATGCTCCTATGTGTGTAATCTAATCCCACTGTTTGGAGTTTATGGTTCTTGAAAGAAATTAACTCCTGTTTATATTCTATGACCTATTTAGCCAATTTGTCCAGCCAATCACGAGTTATAATTATCAGACCTCAATTTATTGAGTTGTAGATTCTCGAAGGTTTGGATCTCTGTCCTTCCTGCAATAATCTTCCGGCTTCACAAATCCCCAGCAGCATTAAATCGAATGAACATTTGTTCAGAATCCTGCACCAATTGATGCAAAATTCCGTACTGGATCTTCCGATCGTGGGTACATTTCTAATCTGAAAACCTCTTGGCAGCATTCTTTTCTTATGATACTTAGATAAATAGGTACCATGAAGGTTCAAGTCAATCTCACATTGTTTTAACTTGGCCCACAAGTTATACAGGGATTGGTTAGATTCCTCCACCTGTTGTTCCTCAATTGAGCCGAATCTAATCAAATCTGCGTCCTCATCAGTAAACATAAAAATGTACTCATACATCTCTTCTAGGGTATCACCCCCTGTGGCCATATCCACCCCCATGAGGTCATTGCTGGTCTCCATCACGTGTATAAGTGAAGGATAGGTATATAAGAAATCTGGTTGTCAGAAGAAGGGACGTTTGAGGTCCCGAAACGTCACAAATAAATTATTTAATATTGATATCCAAAGTCCAGTGAGTGCTTCAACTTTGTTCATTTGTTCCTTACATGTTGCTGTTATGCTTTTGTTAAAATATTTTTAATTACCGTTACACACTCCTGTGGTTATGATTCTACCACCTATGGAGTACTTTCTCATCTGAAATAATACTTCCTTGCATGGAAGCCACAGTTTGGACTTTGACATCCTCTAATGGCTCATTGAAGATTAGGGTCCTTTGCTGTACTGCACCACCTCCAGCCGGTGGTGAGCTTGTCGGGCAGCTCAGAGATCCCAGACGGCATTGTTAGCACTATTCTTGTACTTTCTTACAAATGAGTGGAATCTTCAGTTATTTAATTTGATTGTATAATGAAGCTCGTCAATTAAGAGCCTCCTCTGTGTTTGTCCTGTGTACATGCACATTCTCCTCTTGCTCATACTCAGTTGCCACCTGTGAAGCTATCTATTATACACACATATTTATGGCCCAATGACAAAAACCTGACTGGCAAACACATTATGGGGTAGACTTACCATTAGTCGAGCAGACATGATTCGCTGTAGCAAATCATGTCTGCTCGACCTCGCTAAATACCGACAGCATACACATTGCTGTGCAATATCCGCTCGACTTCACTAAATGCTGACAGCATACACATTGCTGTGCAATGTCCGCTCAACCTCACTAAATGCCGACAGCATACACATTGCTGTGTTATGCTGCCCCTGCAATCTGAAGGGTAGTAGATTCAGGAGTAATTTGAGGAAGCACTTCTTTAAAAATAAGAGTGATTGATTTATGGAATAAACTTCCTCAAGAGGTAGTAATGATAAACACTGTGGGGGACTTTAAAATGCCTGGGACAAGCAAAAGGCTATCCTACGAACTAGATAAGTTTATACTTTTAGATAATATTGGGCAGACTTGCTGGGCCTGTGGCTCTTATCTGCCATCAATATTTATGTTTCTATGCAATTGTACAAGGATGATTTCAGTCCCCCACCTAAAAGGTGGCAGAGAAGTTAAGGAGCAGCAGTCTTATAGCCGTTGCTTTTTAACTTCCGTCTCTGGCGGACCAGAAATGATGGTCATAGAATGCAGCATCTGCTGCTTAACCCCTTGAGTGCTAATGATGGCTCTGAGCCATCACAGAGTTTCCCACTCTGGTGCTAATGACGGCTCAGAGCCGTCGCTAGCACTCTCCCACCTTGAGGAAGATCTGGGGGCTCCCACCCGCTCCTACCCCGGCGTTCGGGCCTGCATAGTGACAGGCATTGCTGGGACTTCACGTTATGTGCAGTGACATCACACGCAATAGCGTGATGACGTCACTGCGCAACTTTATTTATACTTAACAATGTTAAGTATAGGAGCAGGGGGCATGCTGCTTAGAAGCCTGTATCTCAGGCATCTAAGCAGCTACAGACCCCCAAGACACACCATTGGAAAGGTAACCGCCCAACCTTTCCAATAGTGTAGGTCTTGGGATCTGAAGGAAAAAAAAAGTTAAAAAAATCTTAGCACCCAGGTTGGAAAGTGCTTAGCCCTCAAACGGTTAATAAATCTATCCCAAAGTCGTTGAGGGTTTCTTTTGAGCATTATATTGTAATGTAATTATTTAATGTGTCTTTCCTTCACATCCAGAAGCCTACATAATGAGATAAACAGCTCCCAGGCTAAAATGTGTCTTTCTAAAAAAATATTTGAGGGACCTTGCAGTAATGACAACACCAGATCAGAGAGCTTTAGAAAACAAGGCTCTTAAATACGTTTGTGGTGTTTTTTGAGTAATAGTGGCTGCCTTTCAATAAAGTAACATTAGTAAGGGTATATAGACTATTATTGTTACTATCATATAGTAAAGCTTAGAATGTCAATGAGACATCAGCCTTGATCCTTTAGAAAACAGACATATGTTTCCATTTCCAAATATCATGTGAAAGTTAAAAAGAGGAATACAACTATTGTATAAATTATATACATAGACAAATAATTTTAATGCATTTGATGAAATACTGGCCTATTGCATTTTAGTAGTATATACAGTAGATATTGCTCCAGAGAAGAAAACCACTGCTGGGAGCTAGCTGAAAACATCTGGTGAGCAAGATGCATATATTTGTAACCACCAATCACCGTCTAGACAGAATAGTAAAGAATATGATCCATACACTGATATTGTTATCACGACAAATCACTTTACAAAAAAAATCAAAATATTGTGAGTACTAAAGGGAGATGAACCTAACATTTTTCTTTCATGATACAGATATAGCATATCATTTTTAAAACATTTTTCATTTTACTTCTATTATTAAATTTGATTCTCTTGGTATCCTTTGTTGAAGGAGAAGCAATGCACTACTGTGAGTGAGCCAGTGACACGAGGAATACCAGTCAGCAGCTAGCACCCAGAAGCCTATCTAGGTATGCTTTTTAACAAAAAATACCAAGAGAACTGTCAATTTGTTAATAAGCATACATTGCAATTCACTTTACATTGTAAGCTCTATGTGATTTATGAAAGTTTAATTTTGACTTTCATGTACCTTTAACCCCTTAATAACATGTAGGTACCTTGTACATTGCGTGTCCTTAAGGGGTCTTCAGCCCTGAAATAGTGTTTTTCTCTCTCTATTCCAACAGGCATTCAGCAATAGTGTGGTCTCAACACTATCTGATAGAGCCGTGCTATTTAACACCTTAAAGGGACAGTATACACTGATTTTCATATAGCTGCATGCAATAGACACTACTATAAAGAATAAGATGCACAGATACTGATATAAAAATCCAGTATAAAACTGTTTAAAAACTTACTTAGAAGCTTTCAGTTTAGCTCTGTTGAAAAGGCAGTTGGAAAGCCCACTGCAAGTGGGAAATAAGACACTCCCCCCCTCCCCCTTCTTTTGCATATGAAAAGACCCTTTACACAAACAGGAGCAAGCTGGAGAAGGTAGCTGACGGTATTCAAATAAAACTTTGGGGCTTGGTTAGGAGTCGGAAATGTTATCTAAAAATAAGCAAAATGATTAATTTAAAAAAAAAAAAAACTTTATGGGCTTTATAAATAGATCATCTATAAAACATTTATGCAAAGAAAAAATGAGTGCATAATGGCCCTTTAAAGTTAAAATGACATCTTTTACGGGTTAAAAAAGGCCCAGCTGTTACATTCAATTTCTGTTAGCTAAAAAATAAATAGCTGTAACTTAAAAGAACATTAATTACATTAGAATTGCATAATCAACAAATTCATAATGAAAAGATAATGCAATTATAATCTGAATTTTAAATGAGAAGTACATTGTTTTTGACAGATTTCAAAATTACTTCCCTACCTCCTTGTATCATGTGACAGCCATAAGCCAATTGCAAAATGCATATGCCTATATAATGTGAATTAGTATTTACTGAAAACAAATGTAAATATTAATACAAATTCAGTATTCAATTTGTTTAAAACAAAACAAATACCGAATAGTGCAGGACATAAACATTCTGAGAAACACATTTTTCAGCATATTCGTTCCAAATGATTAATCTGAAACAAATTATTCTGTGCTGCTCGTCTGGTGTGAACAGTTGCAAATGCTCAATAGGACCTGATGCCTCAAAAAGTGTGCATATATATATATTTTTTATAATGGATTTAAATTGGAAATATATATATCTGCACGCTTTGGGGCATATTTATCAAGCTCCGTATGGAGCCTGATGCCCTGTGTTTCCGGCGAGCCTTCAGAAATCGACAGAAATCAACCCTATTGAATACGATCGGGTTGATTGACACCCCTTGCTAGCGGCCGATAGGCCGCAAATCTCTAGGGTGCAGCATTGCACCAGCAGTTCACAAAAACTGCTGGTGCAATGATAAAAGCCAACAGCGTATGCTGTCGGCATTTATCGATGTGCAGCGGACATGATCCGCTATATTGGATCATGTCCGCTTGCACAATCATAAATATCCCACTAAATCTGAATCTTGACTTTTCAATTTTGACTTTAGTGGTGTTTTAAAGGGACAGTAAACACCAGAATTTTTGTTGTTTAAAAAGGTAGATAATCCCTTTATTACCCATTCCCCAATTTTGCATAACCAACACAGTTATAATAATATACTTTTTACCTCTGTGATTACCTTATATCTATGCCTCTGCAGACTGCCCTCTTATTTCAGTTCTTTTGACAGACATGCATTTTTAGCCAATCAATGCTTGCTCTTAGGAGCTTCACGTGCCAGAGCTCAATGTTATCTATATGAAACACATGAACTAACTCCCTCTAGTGGTGAAAAACTGTCAAAATGCTTTCGTATTAGAGGCAGTCTTCAAGGTCTAAGAAATTAGCACATGAACCTCCTAGATTTAGCTTTCAACTAAGAATACCAAGAGAACAAAGCAAAATTGGTAATAAAAGTAAATTGGAAAGTTGTTTAAAATGACATGCCCTATTTAAATCATGAAAGATTTTTTGTGACTTTACTGTCCCTTTAACATATTTGCGTCTAATTATTATTATTTTTTTTACATGTTTCAGGGGGCCTGTCTCATGCATGATAGAAGTTTTAGAGCTTCTACACCTTAATTTACAACACAATTTAATAATTCACAAAACAGTTCATATTTAAATATTCCTATAAAATAATGTGCCAGTGTTTCTTTTTTAAATTAACTTTAAATGGGAATAATTAATGCCATAAATAAAAAATATCTATGTAAAAGTTGATATTCCTGTGTCCCACGACTGCTGCTTTTGCAAGAACAGGCAGCTATTTATACAAACACATACAAACAATAAATAGAGCAGATCACACAGGGTTGAAAACATATAAAGAAAAGTTCCCTCAGGTTAAACTTTAATACAGAAACTCAGATTAATGTAATGGTGAACACTACAGGGAAGCAAGTCTATGTAAAACTTTGGTCATAGCCGGAGTCTAAAGTAATTACCTTTCTCAGTACATTGTCAAATAGCTATTTAGCGACAAGCATCCTCGCTGATTTTGATAGGTAGGAAGATAGAATCTCAGCAGTGAAGTAAATATCACCAGACGCAAAACCCAGATATCAGCAGAAAGTCTCACATTACAATCATTAGGAGGCAAATTTTCAATGATGCGCAAGAAGAAATAGCAATACAATTCTAAAATTACATCTGCCACAAACACACAAAATACCCACGGAATGGTTTGTTTTATTGCACGATAAAAAGAGTGGGTGATGGCGCGTATATATAAAAACAAATTGAAGCTGAATCATAGGGATACGAAAGTATCCATAATGCAATCTCTAAGTAATGTATGCACATAAATTAAACTTAAAGGGACATGAAACTCAACATTTTCTTTCATGATTGGATACAGAATGCAATTTTAAACAACTTTCCAATTTACTTCTATTATCTAATTTGCTCATTTCTCTTGCTGTCCTTTGTTGATAAGCATAGCTAGGTAGGCTTAGGTAGATTGGTAACTGCACATATATGCCTTGTTATTGGCTCACACAACACATTCAGCTAGCTCCCAGTAGTGCATTGTGGCTGCTTCAACAAAGAATAACAAGAGAATGATGCAAAATTGATAAAAGAAGTAAAATGGAAAGTCATTTAAAATATATGTTCTATCTGAAAAAAAATAAAAATACATGAAAATGTTGTCCAATCAGCACTCTTCCCATATGGCACTTTTATTGTAGCTAGAGCGCTGATTAGAGAACAATTGAAACATTTAGCTCACAGATAATTGACTTTTAAAGTGGGCAGTGGAGCACAGGGAATTTGAATTTCATATCTTTATTAAAAAGTAAGTTATAGTGCAACCTCATTACAACTGATGAATTAAACTCCATCTAAAATATCACTAACATTTTGGGTCTGATTTGAAAAAGGGGAGAGTCCATTATCATATTAAATGTTAGTAAATGTTATGATTGCTCTATTGCTTGTATATGCACTATGTGAGCACCTGACCATCACATCTGTATGAGCTTGTTGGGCATCCCATTCTAAAACTCTACTGTGAAGGCTCCTCACAAGATTATGGAGTGTTTCTGTGGGAATTTTAACCTATTCAGCCAAAATAGCATTTGGGAAGTCAGGCAGGGATGTTGGACGAGAAGGTCTAGCTCGCAATCATTGTTTCAATTCATTTCAAAGGTCAGGGTTGTGTGCAGACCACTCAAGTTCCTCCATACTAAACTTGTCAAACTATGTCTTCTCTATACTAGTGCACAGGCCCTCACAGCATATGTGCATATGCTGCTGAATGACTTTTAGTTGAAACATTTTTGCTAATGAAAGTATATTGCAAAAATTATTCTTCTCAAAACTGAAATGCACTTGTGTACATCTCAATAGTGACATTTCTCTCCCTTTAAAAACAAAAGCTAATGCAAAGAAAATAATTGTGGGTATATATATCTTCCATGTGTGTGTGTGTGTGCATATATATATATATATATATATATATATATATATATATACCTTCCATGTGTGTGTGTGTATATATATATATATATATATATATATATATATCTTCCATGTGTGTGTATATATATATATATATATATATATATATATATATATACCTTCCATGTGTGTGTATATATATATATATATATATATATAAATATATATATATCTTCCATGTGTGTGTATATATATATATATATATATATATACCTTCCATGTGTGTGTATATATATATATATATATATATATATATATATATATATATATATATATAAATATATATATATCTTCCATGTGTGTGTATATATATATATATATATATATATATATATATATATATCTTCCATGTGTGTATATATATATATATATATATATCTTCCATGTGTGTATATATATATATATATATATCTTCCATGTGTGTGTATATATATATATATATATATATATATATATAAATATATATATATCTTCCATGTGTGTGTATATATATATATATATATATATATATCTTCCATGTGTGTATATATATATATATATATATCTTCCATGTGTGTATATATATATATATATATCTTCCATGTGTGTATATATATATATATATATATATATATATATATATATATATATATATATATATATATATATATATATATATAAATATATATATCTTCCATGTGTGTATATATATATATATCTTCCATGTGTGTATATATATATCTTCCATGTGTGTATATATATATATATATATATATATATCTTCAATGTGTGTATATATATATATATATATATATATATATCTTCCATGTGTGTATATATATATATATCTTCCATGTGTATATATATATATATATATATATATATATATATATATATATATATATATATATATATATATATATCTTCCATGTGTGTATATATATATCTTCCATGTGTGTATATATATATATATCTTACATGTGTATATATATATATATATATATATATATATATATATATATCTTCCATGTGTGTATATATATATATATATATATATCTTCAACTTCCCTATGTGCTGCTCATAGGGTCACTGGTATAGCAAATAGCCAATGATCTAGGTCTTAGATGAGAACATTTTCTTCATCAAGATACATTTAACTAATTCAAATGTATGATAATGAGCCTCTCTAAAATGCATTTAATGGGCTGCAGAAAATAATAAAGGGACAGAACATTTCCCTTTTGCTAGAGAGAGCACAAAGTAATTTGTGATGATAATCTATGGAATTTCTATGCCTGTCTTGCTCTTGATGAGTATTATATTAGTCAATATACAGTATATAAACAATGAAATCAATGTTATAATGCGTTCTAATTGCATACATAGCATTATAGCAATCCCACTAATGGCTTGAAGGTCTTATCAAATACTTACACAGAGCAGCAGAAAGCCAGCAGTGACATTGTAAATACCCAATGCTAGAATGAATAATCTTTTAAGCTTAGGCAGTTTGTAGCAAAAAAAATGATATAATAATAATAATTATGGATTTAACACACACTAATGAAAGCAATATTCAGGAATTTGCTAGCCTTAATTGGTTCCTAATTTGGTTGATGATTTATAAGCAATTACTTTACAGCTATGTGGAATTCAGTAACTAATGAAGACATTTAAAACAATTTGCAAGCTAAGAATAAGGTGCCACATTTGCACCCTCCATAGGAAAATGAAAATGAATAATATTTACTGGTGGCTTTTCCATTGGGAAGATAAAAGTTTAAAGGGACAGTCAAGTCAAAATTAAACTTTTATGATTCAGATAGGGCACGCAATTTGAAACAACTTTCTAATTTATTTTTATCACCAAATTTGCTTTGTTCCCTTGATATTCTTTGTTGAAAGCTAAACCTAGGTAGGTTTAGTGGCAGTTCATGTGTGCCATATAGATAACATTGTTCTCATTCCTGTGGAGTTATTTATGAGTCAGCACTGATTAGCTAAAATGCAGATCTGTGAAAAAATTGAGATAAGGGGGCAGTCTGCAGAAGCTTAGATACAAGTTGAGGTGCTCACAGAGGTAAAAAGGGTATTAATATCACAGTATTAGTTATGTAAAACTGGGAAATGGGTAATAAAGGGATTATCTATCTTTTTAAACAATAAACATTTTCAGACTGCCTATTTAAGATTTAAAGTGAATGTAAATTTTGATGCTAAAGTGCCCAGTTTTTAAAAATTTGATTAAAAACAGGGTCACTTTAATTCATCAAACTTTACATTTCACTCCTGTTGTAAAAAAAACAAACGTACCTTTTAATCTTGACAGCAGCTCCAGCTTCCTCCGGTCGTCACAAGCCATTTCTGACATCAGAAATGATGGATAGGTCATCCTCCAATCACGGCTTCCCCCCCCAGGGAATCAGTGTCTGATTCAATGCTGTGATTTGAGGAAGCCGGATTCCTCATTTTAGACCCAGGAAGAGGCTTTGCGACGGGTGAAGGAAGCTGGAGCTGCTGTGAAGATTAAAAAGGTAAGTATTTTTTTCACAACACAAGTGAAATGTAAATTTTGATTAATTAAAGTGCCCCTGTTTCTAATCAAATTTTTAAAAACTGGGCACTTTAGCATCAAAATTTACATTCACTTTAAGCAAGTATTTTTTTTTTTTTGTTTGTTTTTTTTGAAAAATGTTTTTATTGAGGCAATAAAATACATCAAAGTACAGACATAGTAGGTAGGGCAATATCTCAAACAAAATTACATGACATCAGTTCCATCATTCAAACATAAATACAGTAGACAATAGTAGGAGCACGGTATTGACCCTAATGGAGCCCCATTTTATAACTTAATAGCAGGGCAAACATGTGTCAACAAAGAAAAATAGATATACTTATGGGACCTGGAAATTAGTACTTGTCTGAAGACAAAACTCACAGGGATAAAGATTCTCAATATTTAAACACTCTGGCGTCTTCAATATATTAGAGATCCGCTCATGGGATCTGGTGGCAAGGATCAATCTGAAGACATCTATAGAAATTCAAAGAGTCCTCATCATATGCTAGCTTGTTATTGTATAAAGATTATAGGCAAACTTTGAGTGAAATAAATAAACATACAAATAAAGTACAAAACAACGCTATCAAAATTACTCTACTAAATGATATCAGTGATGTACCAGAACTGCTCACAGTTGCCACTATAAGGATAGATTGGCATTCATACTGAACATTAATAGGAACTTGAACATTAATGAAACTATAGTTCCAAAACTCTTTGATTAACCAAAATACAATAAACAAAGGAGAGTTTCCTATATTGGGGCCCGAAGAGCCTTTTCACATTGTTATGTTCCTGTCCCTTTAACACAGGATGTGCAGGTATTGACATCCCTATTTAAGGCCCCTCCTCCTGTCTACCTATGCTTGGTAATTTGTACTCACTTAGCTATAGGCTGAGCAACAACGAAGACACCTTGCTGATATTCCTATCCAAGGAATTTCCTCCAAAAACTACATCTGCTGTGGGCTTTCCAACCTAGGATCGTCATATGCCAGGTCTCCCTGTTTTGTCCGGAATCTCTACAGTAATTCTTACCTGTTATTTCAGCTTCATCCGGCTTTCACATTGAAGCCGTGAATCAGCGTCTGACGTCACCGCAAGCCTCCGGATCCCTGCTCACTCTGGCTGCTAACAGACAGCTCCTGTGCTTAACGGCAACTCTCCTTGAAGATGCTGTAACCGTTACTATTCCTTACTCTCTGAAGTTGGTAACGTATTATATACCTTAATTCACTTGCTACTTTGAAGGACTATCCTGCTTGATTAAAAGTGTGACGCATATGCAATTGCCGCTACCGTTTTCTATCTGATTGCCTGTAACATCTATCGACTCAGCTTGATGAACTGTGCTTACTTATCTTATGTGCATTATCAAGTGTTTATACTGTTGTCTATCAAAAGACTGCCTGCTGTTTATATGAATACTAACAACGTTATTGTCTAACAAAGGACTGCCTGTTGCCTAATCATCACTAACTGTTTATATGAGCTCTCCTGCTTCTAATTTTGTAGAAACACTTACTGGTTGCAACCTGTGTTTCTTGAGGCTGACATATACCTACTTATTCTTATACTTGTAATTACCAACTTCTATCTATCATTATTTCTATCTCTGTTATTATCTGCATATTGCAACCTGGTATTGCAATCGTGATAATATACCTTTGTTTCTCATTTCTTTCACTCTGCATCCATGCAGCAGTGACCCTCAGATCTATGAGCAAAAACTAGGTTCTTGATTACATCTAATGAGCCTAAGGTTTGGTGTGAGACTGAGTGGTCCTGCAGTTAAGGATATAAATATTTCTTACACTTTACACACATGTATGCAGGGGAAAACATAGGCATAGGTCTTCGGACTGGGTAGAGACTGCTCAACTCTACCAGAAGAGAGTGCGGAGGAGAAAGTATTCGTCCCTACCGCACAAGAATGGTAGGGGGCGGGAGATAGGCCAGTAATAAGTTACTCTAACTTTGCTGGATAGCATACTCAACAGTTATATAAGTACTAATATTGTGGATAGGTTTGTAGAGAGGTTTCAGGTACAGCCAAATCCGAAGGGAGATGCTAAAATTTACTTATTGTCTGATAAAGGGCACCACAGAGGGGGAAACGTCCCCTACCTTTACCGATAGGGACTCAGGGTTAACTATTAGCAGTGTTTAGCATGTGTGCATAGATCTAGATAACCAGGTAACAACATCTTGTAAAGCAATATGTACTGGAATAAACTTTAGCGCATGCACTACTCCAATCGCTGACTCAGTTGGTGCACTGACATTGTAAAACTTTCTTACATAAGATAGATAGCTTATACATAGAATGTAGTCAACATCCCATAATAATAAATATACTGTGCAAGGGTTACGTAGAGATTAATGTGTTATAGTATCCAGGGTGAAACACGCAAGTGATCTGAGCGAGATTACCTGCAAACACTTTGAAGATGTAGTACAATCCTCATTGTTCTATGCTAATCTTACTCAAGGAGCTCACATAGGGTTACATTATCTTGTACAGTCATTATAACATATCCCATCATCCTTGTAATAGAGATACAGTATTATCTGCCTAAACTTAATGTATGTAGATATCTAGGGATACTATGAAAACATGAAAGCAGAGGTGTAAACCTTTGGCGTCCTTATTCACTCTAGCAATGTGCATAAATAAAGGAGAATGTTAGCATACAGTCATGAGAAATACCCCAATGTGTAAGTGATATAAATATGAGGCAAAAATACTGGAAAAATCTTAACATTCATAACTATTAACATTAAGGCCCCATTTTGGCTACTCTCAATAAAACAGGGATGTGCTGCTCAGTAGTTAATCTATATGAGTGCTGTTATACCTTATTGCATATAAGGAGAAGTCAGTTACACATTCTATGCAATTTTAAATGTTATTCATCATTAATCCGGTATCTTGAAACAGTGACAATAAGCTTAGACTATAAACAAAAGTATAATTACTAAAAGGTGTATCTTTGGCGTGTTGTCTAGAGCTGAGGATGCAATATTAGATCCGCATGTATGCTTCATTAAAACATTGCATAACGTTCAGAACCTAACTTAGGTATATTGTGAGGGTAGATCACCAGACATCACCATTAGCAGAGCTTTAGTGTTCTGTAGATTTAACGCTACGTCCATAGTCTCACTTCTCACCCTACTCCTTGCCTACAAGTTAGAGAGAAGGCTACACGGCCAACAGTCAGGTTGTTTTCAGCCATCTTTTGAATCACGGGCCAGAAGAGCAGAGAACTCCCTATGACAGCAATAGGGGCTATACAAGCAAAGTCGTCAGCCCCCAAACAAGGCCAAACAGCCCAGAGATCCCAAGAGGGGCACAAAGATATAGTCCGGTGCATCTGGGGACTTCGGCAGCATTCCCAGTCAACTGATCGTGAAAGCTCCCCAGAGGTAGTGACAGAGAGGGGAGCGCTTGGTAGCGTGTAACCACTGCAGCACTTCACCGCGCTCGTCTCCGTGTGTGAGTAGTCCAACTCAATTTCCTCCCCGATATGGAAGCCGCTTGCGGCAGTAGAGGGAGAGTGTGGTTCCAACATGAGAGCCGCTCCTTCTGATATCGGCAGTGTAGGGTGCGTCTGGAGAGCCGCAGGCGGTGCAGTGTACTGTGCCCTCCATGTTCCTCCATATTCCTCCGCATCTGAATTATGGTGTGTTCGCGCCTCTTGAATTTTAGCTAGAAAGGCAGAGTCTTTTGCATAATTTCTTCTCATGTTCTACCAGCAATTCTCTGACATCTGCGTACAACACCTGGTTCTCCATGCCGGTCAGCAGCACACATAATCCCCCAAGATGGCGCCTCAGTCTACGATAGATAACTCCGATACCTTTTCCCAGTATATTACCGTGCAAACAGTCCCCAAAATGCAAACAGCATGTCACAGGCGGCCTCTTAAGTTTATACCCGTTAGGTACAGTACTTGTGTTCAGGTTTTTTATGATCAATAGGGCTAATTTGAGAACTGTATACTCGGAGCTCTCAAATCATGCGCCCATCTTGGTTGCTGGGTAACTCCGCCCCCCACTTTAAGCCAGTATCATGGTTTTATTGTATTAAATCTAGTTAAAACGTTTTTTGTTTTTTTATAAATTAAAAAATTTTGTGCCTGGAATGTCTGTTTAAGTGCAGGGTAACTATGTGTACTGATGTTTGTAATATTGTTTCCGGAGAGTGGGGAAATCCTGAGCTTTGCCTTTTTTTGTTTCTCTGTCTAGCTTTGTGTGCACTCTATCTTGGCCACTCATTTCTTTTTGTGTTTGCAATTTCATGTGGCAGCTCTGAGGATATTGTCTTCTGTAGGAATCCTATGGTTGCCATGTTTGGGGTTTGGTGTAAGATTAGGTCCTTATATGGACATGAAACCCAATTTAATTATTTCATGATTCAGATAGAGCAGCAATTTTAAACTTCTTTACTTCTAGTATCAAACTTTTTTAATTCTTCCGGTATCCTTTGTTGAAGGAGCAGCAATGCACTATTGGTAGGTAACTGAACACATTGGGTAATCCAATGACAACAGTCATATATCTGCAGCCGTGGCAAGCATCCAAGGTCCTTTAAGCTCATGGCAGCTTCCCCAGGCAAGCTGGTTTCCAGGGGATGATGTCACACTTTGGTGCTCCGTTTGTGCAGCCACATATCAGCAGCTATTTCCCAACAAAAGGGTACCAAGAAAACAAAACAAATTAGATAATAGATGTAAATTGGATTTTTTTTTTTAAATTGCACACTTTTTCTGAGTCATAAACGTTAAATTTTGACTCTATTGCCCATTTAATTTTGGAATCCAACTGGAAGTTTGGCTTGAATTGCTGAGGCCCCTTAAAGGATGGAGTTTTAAGTTTTGCCCCCTTGGTCCTAGCTGCTATAGAAGCCCAGAGTCTACTGGGAGTAAAAGGCAAGTCAATGGGAGGGTAACACACCTTAAAGGGACACTTGCATGATTCAGATAAAGCATGCCATTTTAAGACACTAATTTACTTCCATTTTCAAATTTTGCACAATTTTTTTATATGTGCTGAGGCACCATATTCACAGTCTATAAGTATACAAGTCTGTGATTGGCTGATGCCTGTCACATGATACAGGGGGCCAACACATAGGGGAAAATAAATTTGTCAAAAAAAATCTACTGCTTATTTGAAATTCAGAGTAAGTGTTATTGCATTGTCTTTTTATTATGCACTTGTTAATTATGCAGTTCTACTGTTTTTAATGATCTTTTAAGTCTGAGCCTCATGTTACTGCTGAACAACATTCTGCTAGGTCGTATATATATAGCATTGGTTATCATGCTGATCTTCATTAAATACAGCATGTTCTGGACATTTCTTCTAACTCATTACTTTTTTAAAGGGAGATGAAACCCAAAATGTTTATTTCATTATTCAGATAGAGAAAGCAATTTTAAAAATGTTTCAAATTTACTACTATTATCAAATTTGCATCACTCTCATGTTATTCTTTGTTAAAGAGATATCAAGATAGGTAGCGTGCACATGTCTGCACCTCTACATGACAGGAAATAGTGCTGCCATCTAGTGCTCTTTCTGTTTAACATTATTTTAAAACTGCTGCCATATAGTACTGCAGATACGAGCACATGCCAGAACTTATCTTTCTGCATTTAAACACAGGATAACAATAAAACTAATAACATTTGGTAATAGGAGTAAATTATAAAGTTGTTTAAAATTGTATGCTCTATCTGACTCATGAAAGAAAAAAATTGGGTTTATGTCCCTTTAAGGTTCATCGGAGTGGTAATGCATTGGGGATGAAAGACTCAGGAAACGGAGAGGTCTTTAGAATAGTTCATATAACTGAGAATGACATATTAAGGGTTTAAACCCATAAAGCAAAGCAACTGTAACTTTTAATTATCCTATTATATGAAAGGCCAAGTGTGTTTATCCGAAGCTGTCATGCACAGTAGAGAAAGCACGAGGACAAACGCACCTGGCCTTACCTGACAATCCATGCTGTGACTTTGTGACGAAAGTGGGCATGACCGGGCGGGAGCGTGGGCGTGGTCGGCGAGTCAAAGAGGGGAGAGAAATAGAAAGAGAGGGGGAGAGAGATAGGAAAGAACTAAAGAGAGGTGGAAGAGCAGAAGAGAGGGGGAAGAGCAAAAGAGAGGGGAGAGAGACAGAGCAAAAGAGAGAGGGAGAGAGAGAGCAAAAGAGAGGGGGAGAGAGAGAGCAAAAGAGAGGGGGAGAGAGAGAGCAAAAGAGAGGGGAGAGAGGGGGAGAAAGAGAACAAAAGAGAGGGGGGAGAGACAGAGCAAAAGAGAGGGGGGAGAGAGAGCAAAAGAGGGGGGAGAGAGAGCGCAAAAGAGAGGGGGGAGAGAGAGCGCAAAAGAGAGGGGGGAGAGAGAGCGCAAAAGAGAGGGGGGAGAGAGGGGGAGAGAGAGAGCAAAAGAGGGGCGAGAGAGAGAGCAAAAGAGGGGGGAGAGAGAGAGCAAAAGAGGGGGGAGAGAGAGAGCAAAAGAGGGGGGAGAGAGAGCGCAAAAGAGAGGGGGGAGAGAGAGCGCAAAAGAGAGGGGGGAGAGAGGGGGGAGAGAGAGAGCAAAAGAGGGGGGAGAGAGAGAGCAAAAGAGAGGGATGGAGAGAAAGAGCAAAAGAGAGGGATGGAGAGAGAGAGCAAAAGAGAGGGATGGAGAGAGAGAGCAAAAGAGAGGGATGGAGAGAGAGATCAAAAGAGAGGGATGGAGAGAGAGAGCAAAAGAGAGGGATGGAGGGAGAGCAAAAGAGAGGGATGGAGAGTGAGAGAGCAAAAAAAGGAGAGAGAGACAGAGCAAAAGAGAGGGGGAGAGAGAGCATAAAAGAGTGGGGGGGAGAGAGAGCACAAAAGAGAGGGGGGAAAGAGAGAGAGCAAAAGAGAGGGGGGAAAGAGAGAACGCAAAAGAGAGGGAGAGAGAGAACGCAAAATAGAGGGGGAGAGAGAGAGTGCAAAGAGAGGGGGAGAGAGAGTAGGCAAAAGAGAGGGGGAGAGAGAGAGCGCAAAAGAGAGGGGGAGAGAGAGAGTGCAAAAGAGAGGAGGAGAGAGAGCATGCAAAAGAGGGGGAGAGAGAGAGGGGGAGAGAGAGAGCGCAAAAGAGAGGGGGAGAGAGAGCGCAAGAGAGAGAGAGAACGCAAAAGAGAGGGGGGAGAGAGAGAGCATAAAAGAGAGGAGGAGAGAGAGTGCAAAAGAGAGGGGGAGAGAGCAAAAGAGGGGGAGAGAGAAAACAAAAAAGAGAGGGGGGAGAGGGAGCAAAAGAGAGGTGGAGCGAAAGAGAGCTTAAAAGAGAGGGGGAGAGAGCGCAAAAGAGAGGAGGAGAGAGAACAAGAGAAAGGGGGAGAGAGAGAGCAAAAGAGAGGGGGGAGAGAGAGAGCAAAAGAGAGGTGGAGTGAGAGAGAAAAAGAGAGGTGGAGCGAGAGAGAGCGCAAAAGAGAGCGGGAGAGAGCTCAAAAGAGAGGGGGAGAAAGCACAAAAGAGAGGGGGAAAGAGCACAATAGAGAGGGGGAGAGAGAGAGCAAGGGGTGGGACCACTGTACTGCAAAAAATGGCCCGTGTGAACAGGCTTTAGGAGTAGTTTCTAATAAGCCACATGACTGTTTTTAAATATTTCTTAACCATTGAATTACCAGAAGGGGATGCTGGGTATTCCCATATCAATTGTTGAGACATTCCTTGTCAGCAAAGAGGTTAGAACAACACAGAAATTTAAATATTAAGGTTAACCACAAGTGTAAGACGATCAATAGTACAGGGTTTATTATTTTGCACGTAATCATACACAAAGAATAATGCACAAGGTATGTGCAGGAGGAACATTTTGTTTCAGACAACATTTTCATAACCAATATACAAGGACATTATTTCCCCTGAATATTGGTTTCCTGCATTATTTATCTTTGTTTAGTTTAAAATTAACGGACATTGAATTTTTGTTAAAGGGACATAATACTCATATGCTAAATCACTTGAAACTGATGCAGTATAACTGTAAAAAGCTGACAGGAAAATATCACCTGATCATCTCTATGTAAAAAAGGAAGATATTTTACCTCACAATCTCCTCAGCTCACCAGAGTAATTTCTGTGTAAAAAGTTATACTTCAGCTGCTGCCCAGCTGCAGGTAAAAAAAATGAAGAAATAAACTGCAGCCAATCGGCATCAACAGTGCTGAGGTCATGAACTCTTTCACTGTGATCTCATTAGATTTCACTTAACTCTCATGAGATTTCATAGTAAACTTCCTTTAAACTGAATAGGGAAATAACATGAGAGTGCACAAGGCGCAACCCCTTAGCTGTCCCTGGACAGACATACTGATATGCTGCTTAGAAGTCCTTTACCATGGGATGTAGCTACTGAGGAACTTTTGAGGAAAAATATCTTTCTTTTTTACATAAAGATGTTCAGGTGATATTTTCTAGTCAGCTTTTTACAGCTATGCTGCAGCACTTTCAAGTGTTTCAACATTTGGGTATTATGGCCCTTTAAACATTTACATTAGTTTTCATTAAAAAAATTAGATTTGTTTTCTTTAAAACATATGTAAAGGTTTTGAAGCTACATATGAAAAGTTTGTTGTTGCATTCATTCGTATAGTCATTTTCGCTATTACGAAAATGAATATCCGATTTTCGGTACGAATGTACATTAATCCCAAAACAAATGCACATCTCTATAATGCACTATCTGGATTTACAAGTGGATGATTAAATATATTAACCAAATCATCTTAATGCATCCAAAATGTTTTTTGTTTTTTTTGATGAGCACTTTACTTTAAATAGATAGCATTGAGTGCACTATTAGCTCCCACGTTGTGCTTGTATCTCAAGTGGTGAGTTAAATGTTGCATTCCAAAATAACTGTAAAATTTAGCTCTTTTTGAGAACCAAAGTAAACCATTATCACTTGCTAGTTTGCATAACAAAACAACTTTCTAATTTACTCCTATTATCAATTTTTCTTCGTTCTCTTGCTATCTTTATTTAAAAAGTATGAATGTAAAGCTTAGATCCCAGGCCATTTTTGCTTCAGAACCTGGGTTAAGCTTGTTTTTTGATGGATAAATGTAGCCACCAAAAAGCAAATGCTATCCAGGGTGCTGAACCTAAAATGGGCAGGCTCCTAAGCTTTACATTCCTGCTTTTTTTAATCCCTAAGGCCTAGATTTGGAGTTTGGCGGTAGCCGTGAAAACCAGCGTTAGAGGCTCCTAACGCTGGTTTTAGGCTACCGCCGGTATTTGGAGTCATTCAAAAAAGGGTCTAACGCTCACTTTTCAGCCGCGACTTTTCCATACCGCAGATCCCCTTACGTCAATTGCGTATCCTATCTTTTCAATGGGATCTTTCTAACTCCGGTATTTAGAGTCGTGTCTGAAGTGAGTGTTAGAAATCTAACGACAAAACTCCAGCCGCAGAAAAAAGTCAGTAGTTAAGAGCTTTCTGGGCTAACGCCGGTTCATAAAGCTCTTAACTACTGTACTCTAAAGTACACTAACACCCATAAACTACCTATGTACCCCTAAACCGAGGCCACCCCCACATCGCCGACACTCAAATAATTTTTTTTAACCCCTAATCTGCCAACCGCCACCTACGTTATCCTTATGTACCCCTAATCTGCTGCCCCTAACACCGCCGACCACTATATTATATTTATTAACCCCTAACCTGCCCCCCACAACGTCGCAGCCAGCTACCTAAATAATTAATCCCTAATCTGCCGACCGCAAAGAGCCGCCACCTACATTATAGCTATGTACCCCTAATCTGCTGCCCCTAACACCGCCGACCCCTATATTATATTTATTAACCCTTAATCTGCCCCCCTCAACATCGCCTCCACCTGCCTACACTTATTAACCCCTAATCTGCCGAGCGGACCGCACTGCTACTATAATAAAGTTATTAACCCCTAATCCGCCTCACTAACCCTATAATAAATAGTATTAACCCCTAATCTGCCCTCCCTAACATCGCCGACACCTAACTTCAATTATTAACCCCTAATCTGCCGACTGGAGCTCACCGCTATTCTAATAAATGTATTAACCCCTAAAGCTAAGTCTAACCCTAACACTAACACCCCCCTAAGTTAAATATAATTTAAATCTAACGAAATAAATTAACTCTTTTTAAATAAATTATTCCTATTTAAAGCTAAATACTTACCTGTAAAATAAACCCTAATATAGCTACAATATAAATTATAATTATATTATAGCTATTTTAGGATTAATATTTATTTTACAGGTAACTTTGTATTTATTTTAACCAGGTACAATAGCTATTAAATAGTTAAGAACTATTTAATAGCTAAAATAGTTAAAATAATTACAAATTTACCTGTAAAATAAATCCTAACCTAAGTTACAATTAAACCTAACACTACACTATCAATAAATTAATTAAATAAAATACCTATAATTATCTACAATTAAACCTAACACTACACTATCAATAAATAAATTAAATACAATTCCTACAAATAAATACAATCAAATAAACTAGCTAAAGTACAAAAAATAAAAAAAACTAAGTTACAAAAAATAAAAAAATATTTACAAACATTAGAAATATATTACAACAATTGTAAACTAATTACACCTACTCTAAGCCCCCTAATAAAATAACAAAGCCCCCCAAAATAAAAAAATGCCCTACCCTATTCTAAATTACTAAAGTTCAAAGCTCTTTTACCTTACCATGCCCCAAGAAGTTCAGCTCTTTTGCCTGTAAAAAAAACATACAATACCCCCCCCAACATTACAACCCACCACCCACATACCCCTAATCTAACCCAAGCCCCCCTTAAATAAACCTAACACTAAGCCCCTGAAGATCTCCCTACCTTGAGTCGTCTTTACCCAGCCAAGCCAAATTCTTCATCCAAGCGGAGCTCCGGATGGATGACGATAGAAGATGCTTCTTGGATGAAGACTTCAATCGGATGGAAGACCTCTTCTGCCCCGCTTGGATGAAGACTTCTACCGGATGGAGGACCTCTTCTTGCTCTGCTTGGATGAAGAATTTGGCTCGGCTGGGTGAAGACGACTCAAGGTAGGGAGATCTTCAGGGGCTTAGTGTTAGGTTTATTTAAGGGGGGTTTGGGTTAGATTAGGGGTATGTGGGTGGTGGGTTGTAATGTTGGGGGGGGTATTGTATGTTTTTTTTTACAGGCAGAAGAGCTAAACTTCTTGGGGCATGGTAAGGTAAAAGAGCTTTGAACTTTAGTAATTTAGAATAGGGTAGGGCATTTTTTTATTTTGGGGGCAGATTAGGGGTTAATAATTGAAGTTAGGTGTCGGCGATGTTAGGGAGGGCAGATTAGGGGTTAATACTATTTATTATAGGGTTAGTGAGGCGGATTAGGGGTTAATAACTTTATAATAATAGTGGTGCGGTCCGCTCGGCAGATTAGGGGTTAATAAGTATAGGCAGGTGGAGGCGACGTTGTGGGGGGCAGATTAGGGGTTAATAAATATAATATAGGGGTCGGCGGTGTTAGGGGCAGCAGATTAGGGGTACATAGGGATAATGTAAGTAGCGACGGTTTACGGAGCGGCAGATTAGGGGTTAATAATAATATGCAGGGGTCAGCGATAGCGGGGGCGGCAGATTAGGGGTTAATAAGTGTAAGGCTAGGGGTGTTTAGACTCGGGGTACATGTTAGAGTGTTAGGTGCAGACGTAGGAAGTGTTTCCCCATAGGAAACAATGGGGCTGCGTTAGGAGCTGAACGCGGCTTTTTTGCAGGTGTTAGTTTTTTTTTCAGCTCAAACAGCCCCATTGTTTCCTATGGGGGAATCATGCACAAGCACGTTTTTGAGGCTGGCCGCGTCCGTAAGCAACTTTGGTATCGAGATTTGCAGTGGCGTTAAATATGCTCTACGCTCCTTTTTTGGAGCCTAACGCAGCCATTCTGTGGACTCTCAATACCAGAGTTATTTTAAAGGTGCGGCCAGAAAAAAGCCAGCGTTAGATACGCGGGTCGTTACTGACAAAACTCTAAATCTAGCCGTAAGTAATTATAAATAGAGTTCCCTTCAGATCAGTTCACTAGAAATGCTTCTGTCACCAGGGAGGGTATTCTATTTTAATATTATATCTTTTAAAGATTCTAATCAACAAAAATAGTGGTGGCTACATTTGGCTTACCTATAAGCAAGCGCTATCCAGGGTGCTGAACCTAAAATGTGCCGGTTCTTAATTTACATTCCTGCTTTTTAAATGAAGATGGCAAGAGAATGAAGACAAATTGATAATAGGAGTAAAATAGAAAATTGCTTAACATTGCATGCTCTTTCTGAATCATTAAAGAAAATAATTGGGTTTAGTATCACTTTAAAGTAAAATCTGTACAGCACAAATAGATTTCTTTTAGAGATGCAACTACATAGCTTTGTGAAGATATATGTTTCTCATTCAGTTCAGTATTAGTGCAAAGCAAATTTTGAACAATTCCAGTTTCCTTTGAAAGCAGTAGACTTCTATTTTAAATATTTATATTTGATCGCACAGAAGGGCTGTAATGTGTGTTAAATCACTATGGAAGTAACTAAAATGTGTTAATGCACTTAATACTCTATATAAAAATAGCCTCAGTTTTCAAAGTTTAAAAATTCATGAACTTTGGATGTTTTAAGAAGTGAAGATCTTAGGCTTACCCTCCCCCCAAACCTAAATAAATGATTGATTAATGCGAATGGGTGCCAGATGCAGTTTTGTTTGATTCCAAGTATTGGAATTCTAAAGCAGCCAAGCTGTGAATTTGAATTTGGCTAGTGTGTTCTATTTGATGCATTTATACAAGAACAGTAACATTACAAGGAAGAACATTTGGGTGAAAACAGACATACTGTATTTTACCTGAGAGACAGCAATACACAGTATTACACTTTGTAGTGTATAATTATTAAGAAATATCTTTAGCTTCTGGGTACATTCAATATTTGAAGTCATAATAGGTCTAAATGCTGGACACAGCTAAGCAAAACATGTTCAGGTAAATAAATTTGATGAGTGTGTGATTATAGCCATAAACAAGAGGGAGTGGATAGTATTTGCATTACACAAGAGACAGTCAAATAAAAATGAAATTACATGCAATTTTAAACAACTTTCCAATTTACTTCTATTGTAAAATTTGCTTTTTTGTCTTGATATCTTTGTTAAAGAGTACACCTAGGTGGGCATGGCCTCAGGAGTGTGCATTTGACTATAGTACTTTATGGCAGCAGTGTTTGCAACCATGTATAACAGCAATACAAACATTGTTGCAAGTTGAATGTTAAATTTCCCTTAAAATTGAATGTAATATTTAAAGGGACAGCCTACCTGAAAATTGTTATTCTTTAAAATATAGATAATCCCTTTATTACCCATTCCGCAGTTTTACATAACCAACACTGTTATATTAATATACTTTTAACCTCTGTGATTACCTTGTATCTAAGCCTCTGCAGACTGCCCCTTCTCACAGTTATTTTTACAAACTTGCATTTTAGCCAATTAGTACTGATTCATTCATACATAACTCCACAGGAGTGAGCACAATGTTTTCCATTGGCATACCTGAACTGGTACTATCCGGTTGTGAAACGCTACTAAAATGCACTAAGATAAGAGGTGGCTTGCAGAGACTTAGAAACAGGCAGAGATTTAGCATTTTAAAGGTTATAACGTATATTAATATAGCAACATTGGTTGTGCAAAAAAATCATGTAGACTGTCCCTTTTTAACACAGTGAAATGTAACTTTAATTTTAACAAAAACGTTACATTTGAAACATTCTGTTGAAACATTTATTTATATTATGAATGTCAAAGAGAAAATGTGCTATTCCAAATTAGCTATCCAAATGTCAGGAAAGATTGCAGATCTTGATCTGTAGTTTTATAAACTGTTGATTTGCCTCGAGGAATGTGATTCGCTGAACTATCTTTTTTAGGTAATGCCAGTATCATTTAGCAAATTAATATAGATTTTTTTACTGATGATCTACGCTCAATTGTATCATTATCAGAGTGGAATCTGAACAGTTCTGGAATCATCTGATTTGACAACCCTTTAATCAAGTACACACATATAGAATTTCTTGGTTTTTAAGAACTGTAGTTGGACACCCTGTTATACTCAGTCATGGACTTACACAAAAAAATCTAAATTAAAGGGACAGTCAAGTCCAAAAAACCTTTCTTGATTCAAATAGGGCATGCAATTTTAAACAACTTTATAATTTACTTTTTATCACAGTTTTTGCTTTGTTCTCTTGGTATTCTTAGTTGAAAGCTAAACCTAGGAGGTTCATATGCTAATTTCCTAGACCTTGAAGACCACCTCTAATTTTGACAGTTTTTCACCACAAGAGGGCATTAGTTCATGTGTTTCATATAGATAACATTGAGCTCATGCACGTAAAGTTACCTAGGAGTGAGCACTGATTGGCTAAAATGAAATACAAGTCTGTCAAAAGAACCGAAGTAAGGGGGCATTTTGCAGAGACTTAGAAACAAGGTAATCACAGGGATAAAAAGTGTATTATTATAACTGTGTTAGTTATGCAAAACTGGGGAATGGGTAATAAATGGATCTATCTTTTTAAACAACAACATTTCTGGTGTTGACTGTCCCTTTAATATTAAAACCCATCCTGAAATCTGTTGCCCAAATGTTTAAAAATGTCAATTGCATTTATGACTAATATGTGTAGAGTAGAATCTGCATTGTAATTGTTTAAAAAAATCAGTCCATGTTTATTTGCAGTTGCTGAATTAGTAAATAGAAAACCATTAAAATGTTTAAAGGGAAAGTCAACACCAGAATTTTTGTTATTTAAAAAGATAAATAATCCCTTTATTACCCATTCCCCCATTTTGTATAACCATTTTTACCTCTGTAATTACCTTGTAGCTAAGCCTCTGCAGACTGCCTCCTTATTTCTGTTCTTTTGACAGACTTGCATTTTAGCCAATCAGTGCTGACTCCTAGGTAACTTCACGTGCGTGAGCTCAATGTTATCTGTATGACACACATGAACTAACACCCTCTAGTGGTGAAAAATATTTCCGATAAGAGACGGCCTTCAAGGTTTTAGAAATTAGCACATGAGCCTACCTAGGCTTAGCTTTCAAATAAGAATACTAAGAGAACAAAGCAAAATTGGTTATAAAAGTAAATTGGAAAGTTGTTTCCTTGATCTACTATTGCCAGTTAGACAAAGACTGACCATCCTGGTGTCAGCCAGTTAATTGAGCCGCTGCCAGACGCTGACTTCCAATTCTCCTGGTTGCATGCTGTGCTCCCTCCCTCCTGATTGGCTGCTGTGTGAGACGCCAAAGAACAGAACTACTTGGCGCAACAGTAGCAGGAATGCTGCCGTTTGGATGCAAGGATCTCATGCAGAGGGACCAGATGGGCTGCCCTGATGTAAGGGAATAACGCTGAAGTTTGAATACTGGCTTAGGTGCCCGACATCCGGACGTCCAGACTATCCGCGTTTGTGATAGGAGCTGTGCACTGGTGCTATGAAGGGAGCAGTAAGTAAAAGAGTCTACTAAGGCTCTTTTGGATTTGACTAACTCATTTATCTTGTCTGTGTGGGCTCTATCAGGCTTGTACTGTGGACTTTGTGCTCACTGTAACTGTTATATTATTCAATACACTGGCTGTGGTATACACACACACCGGGTTACTTTCACCCAGCACATTTTTTCAAAGTGAATACCGCTCCTCTTTTTCTTATGTTTAAAATGACATGCCCTATTTGTATCATGAAAGTTTATTTTGGACTTGACTGTCCCTTAATTCATTTAATTTACTTTATCTAATTGCCTCATTTTTTTATATTTTTTAAAATGAAAACCAGTTTTTGCTACCAGAAATAACCTTATAGTACTATGATTTGTAAAGCTGTAGCACTGTGTACATTTGATGCCTATAAGTGACTTTATCAAACGAATCCTATGTTTCTAAAGCACCATATGCCCTTGGAATCAATACTCTCTCAAGGTCATGCTATGTCTGCTTGTATTTTCCAGTAAGCACCATGACAACAAATATTGTCAGTCCACTGGGATTCTTATACACTGATCCGGCAAATCCATGCTAAGCTTTATCCTGATCTGCAACACAATTAAAAGTTAATAGAAGTCATGGAGGATATAATTAAAAGACCATTTAGAGGGTAAATGCCTTTTAAGAAAGGTATAATTTAAGAAAATTACAGATGTGGAAATTACTTTTTCAGATAGAAAAGGTGGGGGCAAACATCAATTTGTATCTTTGCAATCTTGTAATTGTTTTTTTCTTCTTCAGATTCTTTACTTTATTGAGCAAAGCTGTGATTATGAAATAATGATAAAATACTCATATATTGGGAACTACATTTTTGGACTTGTTTAGCCATAAGTGGGTCAGCTTTATCATTATTATCTATTATTCTATTTAACTTTTTCTAAATGCAGGTTATGATCAGTAGACACTGACAAGGATACCATATAACCAGTCAATTCTCCTAGTCCTAGTTCCTAGTCCAAGGGGTTGATTTATCAAGCATTGATATAATTGATATGATTGATACCCCTGCTAGCGCTTGTGCAATGATAAATGATGACAGCGTATGCTGTCGGCATTCATCAATGTCTGTTAGACATGATCCGCTGAGGGGATCATATTGGACAGACCGTTGATAAATCGGCACACAAGTCTTTTGTTTAGATGTGCGTGTGAAGATCAAAGAAAATAATCAATTTAACTAATATTAAAAAATGCAAATAACATAAAATTTTAAAATGGGTAAAAATATTAAAAACATTGTGGAAGGAATAATTATTAAAGGGTCATGTCCCATCGCTAATTCAACATTAGAGTTGCCATTGGTATCTCACATTAAGTATATTAGAATACCTATTTTCTAGGTTCTGTCCAACAGAGCACACTTGTCTAAAGAATAAAAGATCATCGCATATATCAATGAAAAATATATACAAACAAGACATCAAAAAAGGGTGATGGATTTAAATGAGGTTTCTAATCCAATGTGAGCAAATAGCTAGAGTTTGGATATTGCACGCGCGATAACGTATTACTCTATAAAAGTAATTAGAGCAAAACTGTCAGGTTAGGAAATGTCCAGAAGAAGACCCAAATGCTAGGGTGAACTTAAACAACACCCTTGCACTCTGAGTTTAATCCAGGACGTGACCCCACGACAACCTCCAAAAAACAAAGTACTCACGATATGGAGCAGGGTTAGCCTGTGCCAAAGTAATTCATGATATCAGCCAGATAGACTTCTGAATAAGGAACTGGTTTCAGGAAATGTCTTCCACAGTATCAGGAGAGCAGGGATAGTTCACTTATACTCAGACAGAAGAAGGGTAAAACAGGAAACAGTTAATAATGCAGGAGTAGGTCATTTGTTATCAGGCAGTCTGAAGGTTAACACTGTGTAGACAGTCTTTGCAGAGTATGCAACAGGTAATCAGGCAGTTTGAGGGTTAACACTGAGTAGGCAGTCTTTGCAGAGTATGCAACAGGTAATCAGGCAGTTTGAGAGTTAACACTGTGTAGACAGTCTTTGCAGAGTATGCAACAGGTAATCAGGCAGTTTGAGGGTAAACACTGTGTAGTCAGAACTTGCAGAATTAACAACATGTAATCAGGTAGTTTGAAGGTTAACACTGTGTTGTCAGAACTTGCAGAGATAGCAACAGGTAAGCTTGTAGTTTGAAGGTTAACACAGATTAATCAGTACTTGTTGAGATTGGCAACAGGATATCAAGCAGTTTGAAGGTTTACACTGAATAATTGTATTTGCAGATTTTGGAAACAGGTAAACATGCAGATTGAAGGTTTCACAGAAATAACAGTATTTAAATAGTTTGACAGCACACAGAGTAGTCTGAATATGCAGGGTTTGCAGCAGGTAAACAGGAAGTTTGAAAGTTTCACAAAACAAACAGTACTTGCATTGTTTGGAGAGAGGTAATCAGGAGGTTGAAGGTTAATCCAGCATAGTAAATTCATTGAAGAGATTGGCAACAGAAAAGCAGCAGTTAGAGAGATTCCTCAGCGAAATCCTATCAGAAGCCAAAAAGTTAACAAACAAACTGGCACTGGAGAAACAGGAAGCCAAGAATAAAAAGCCTGGTTGTGACATCATCAGGAAGGGGTGGCTCAGACACCTGTCAATCAAGCACACAGAGAGGACTGCAGAGCTTCTCAGCAGCTGAGCGTGACAAAAACAAGTGGGGGGAAACCCCCCTACCACACTTGTGATATTTGAGTGCAAACACAATCTCATATTTTTAAATATTCTTACCCACCATGAAAATATGAATATTTCACATTCCAATGTTCTTCACATAGCAGAATACGTTCTATTTATGCTAAAATACACAATTATATATACAGTATATATATATATATATATATATATATATATATATATATATATATATATATGTATATATATTAGTATGCAAGACAGAAAGCTATTGGGTTCACACCCTCTAGCTCACCCTGTAGCGCTACTGAGGCAGGAGGAACAGTACCAAAATATTAAGCACCTCTATATATAATAATCTCTATAAAACATACAGTCAGCCAGTCCCCAATAGGTAGAGGAGTCCCTTAACACCTCAGAAAAGTAAATAGATACACAAGAGATATAGGGATGGCGTTATATATAACAGAGCACAGTAGGTAACTTTTTATACGTTACTAAACAAATCTTAACATATACTATACAGAAGTAGAAATAATGTGGAGAGAACAGCACAAAAAAAAAAAAAAACAGGCAGGTTCTGATTCCCAAAGAAATACCACAATCGCATATAGCCACACAATAGACCATATACGTGTGCAGAGTGTCCCCAATTATAAAGCAATAAAGAGCTGAAGAAAGTGTTTAAAGTTCTTTCTTTCTTTTTTTCTTTTCTTTATATGGGTCCCCCTTTGGGTTTGCACTTACATTAAATTCCCCCAATCATACGAGGTAAGGATGATTTGGTAACGCTGGAGAAGATGATGCCCCCTGAAGAATGAAACCACCAGAGAGTAGAACTTCCTTTGTTTATTTTCACAGCTTGTCCCTCTTGGTATTCTGGTAGATGGAAACTTTCGATCTCAATCCACATGTACTATCACTGTTGATTGTATCAGCTGCGCTTTCATCTCGGACCAGTAGTTCTCTGTGGGTCACAAACCAATGACACTTCGATATAAAACTGCAAACTCAACTACCAACTATCAACTACTGTGAAAATAAACAAAGGAAGTTCTACTCTCTGGTGGTTTCATACTTCAGGGGGCATAATCTTCTCCAGCGTTACCGAATCATCCTTACCTCATATGATTGGGGGAATTTAATGTAAGTGCAAACCCAAAGGGGGACCCATATAAAGAAAAGAAAAAAAGAAAGAAAGAACTTTAAACACTTTCTTCAGCTCTTTATTGCTTTTTAATTGGGGACACTCTGCACACTTATATGGTCTATTGTGTGGCTATGCGATTGTGGTATTTCTTTGGGAATCAGAACCTGCCTGTTTTTTTTTTTTTTTTTTTTTTTTTTTGTGCTGTTCTCTCCACATTATTTCTACTTCTGTATAGTATATGTTAAGATTTATAAGTTTCGTAACGTATAAAAAGTTACCTACTATGCTCTGTTATATATAGCGCCATCCCTATATCTCTTGTGTATCTATGTATATATATATATATATAAATGGTATTTTGGTTCAATATATACAGTATATATAAATACATATATACACATATCAATATATATATATATATATATATATATATATATATATATATATATATATATATATATATATATATATATATATAAATATATATATATATATACATACAAAATGTTAACATATATATATAAAAAAACAGTTAACCAGAACTCTGAGGAGGCACTATCCCGACGCACGTTAACTTCTATTGAGCTCAAGCAATTGTGTTTACTTTCGCTTGACGCTCGCAAACAGCAGCAATAAACCCCTTTTCCCTTGCATGTAACTTTTAATGTGCCACTTGTAAGCTGGCTCTTAGCCGGGATAGTAATAAGTCTTCCCAAATTCATGTCATAGAAAGTGACATCTCAGATACAGATAAAAAAGAAACAGAAAACGAAACACCAACTCCAACGCCCACTGCAGAAAGTTTACAGGAAAGAGGAAAAGGGAATATTTTTTTAGAGGAAGGGAACATTTCAAGTGAAGACCCACGAGAAAAGTGTTAAAGCTAAACATAAAGGAGATTAAATCCAAAGGCAAAACAAAACCTATGTGAAATCGGGGAAACCCTTTAAGATGTCAGTCAGACCATTTTCCAGAATGAGCGTAATAAACTTGTCTCAAAATATGTTAATTCAAGATCATTTCCATTTACACTCATTGACCCCAAATCATCATGTTAAAGTCTAATAAAGGGTCAGGGCAATGGTAGGAAATATGCATAATAGTATTGCAAAGATTTTGCAGCACTTTCAGAATATAATACAAACACTGGACAATCTGAGTTCTCATGCAAAGTGCATTACATGGGTTCTTGTGGGGTTTTCAAATCCATTCCAAAATATTTGAAAAATCTAGAATAACCCAATTATCTCATTTCAGTTGTATTTATGCCACGAAAACTCATCCTACCTTGCAAGGTGACTGTCTAAAGTATGGTGCTTTTTAAGATTGGAGAATTAGAAAATCCACAATTTTTAAAACTAAATTACATGAAACAGGGGCAAAGTAAATAACGTATATGGCAAAGTAGTTTTACTATATATAACTAATATTTAATAGAAATATCTCAAGGTATTTATTGTCTCTTTAAATGTATAGAAAATTTTAACTTTAGGTTATTTTTGCTATTGTAATAGTTGTTTTTGTTCATTGCTGGCGTTACCCACTGTTCTTAAAATTATTTTGCAAACAATTTAATGCAGAAGGCAAAATGTATCATTAAAATTTAGAAGATATTACAATACAAATCACTTTTAATAACTTGCCAATATACAGTATGTTGAAATTATAAATGTTCTTCTATTATAAAATAAAAATAAATAATAATAATTCTACCTTGTTTCTTTACTAGTTGCTTTTCATAGTTATTGCACAAAGACCTTTAGAGTTTGCTAATTTTTTTAACCTGTGTAAATAATTAAGGATCAGGTAAAAAAGTGATGTATTGTTCAATATGGTTCAACAGCTGGGAAAATTTGTTTTCAAACTTCATGCAGAACCAAGCAGAATTGTATTGAAAAGAGTCAGCACATTTCTGTGCAGATATTTTGCCTTTCTCTGCAGTGTACAGAGAAACTGATTCTCTTGCACATCCAACACCTGTTTGCCTGTGGATCTTAATCCTCTAATATATTTTGAGTTGGTATTACACAGCTGGCATTGTTATTATTTAGACATTTGTATTAACAACATGTATATATGTTGCGGGGAAGAAATAGTTTTCTATCAGTAATAGCAAGTCTCTACATTTTTCTTGTCATTCCAATTATTAAATATTTTAATGGTATCCCCCTGCACTTTGCACGTAATTGGCATTTTACAGATTATGTTTTTTACGGTCTTATCTTGATGTCCTGCAAAGTACAGCAGCTGGAGGTATATTTTCTAATACACAAGGCAATCTTTTTCTCAAAGTTGCTAAGGTAACTATCTCAGAAGCTTTAAAGGGATATGGTATGTTCTGACCAAGTTTTATTTATCAGTATAACCATTAGAGATTGTCATTGCCTGATGCCATATCTGAACTTTCTGTACAAATGGCAATTGGAAAAAAAAAAACTGAGATACATTAATGTCTGTATAAGCATCTTGGGTTGCTATAAATATATTTTCCTACTCCTTTGCAGAGGTTTTTAACTGCTTTATTTGTTGTCTGTCTTTTTTTTCTGTAAACAATATACACCTTAATACAGGACCGCAATGTTATGACCTCTCTTTCTCCTGCAGGCATCCTGGAATAGTAAGGTCTTGCCGATGGAGGCGAGACCGCGCCATCAAAAAAGCATTTTCCATTGAAAGACCAGCGACTCCCAGGTGCATTGCTATTTTTTCAACAAAGGATACCTAAAGAATGAAGCAAATTAGATAAAAATTTTGGTTTTCATGTCCCTTTAACTGATGACTTATATTTGTATGTATGGGCCATTTGCAGGGGTTAAACATCTAGTTATTAAACTTGTGCAGCTTCGAAAAATTTGTTTCGGATCGATTCGAATTTCGGTTCGGATCTATTTGAATTTGGAAAAATTTGAATGAATTCATTTCGGATTCATTCGGATTCTTTCGGATTCGGAAAAAATTTGGTTCGGTTCGATTCAGTTCGAATCGATTCGGAAATTCGGAATTTCGGTAAGTGTTAGGTGGGTTGTGCTGTGTATTACACTAGTATTATGTACTGTATATTAGGTTTAACCCATAGCAGAGTGATAAAACCTAATATACTGTACAATACTAGTGTAATACACGGCCATCCGAATCTACCGAATACATCCGAATCGATTTGGATGTATTCAAATCGATTCGGATGTATTCGATTCGATTCGGATTTATTCGGTAGATTCGGCAGTATTTTAATTCGGAAATTCGAATCAATCCGAATCTCCGAATTTTCCGAATTTCCGAATCGATCCGAAATGAATCGCACATGTCTACTAGTTATACCCATACAATAGTGCAATAAAATGCTTTATTGAACTAGAACACTTTTATGTTTCTGTCACGCTGTTCCATCTCAGTGCTCGCCGCTCAGTCTCAGTGGTGGCTCGGTGTTCTCCTCCCATAGCCGTTGCCATGGTTGCGACAGTTGTTGTGGCGAGGATGTTATCGCCACACGCCGCCCCTTTCCTCTGATGTCGCTCACTGGTCTGCTGGAGCTAACCTGTACCTATGTAAGTCTCACCTCACTTCCTATACCTTGCCCAAGTAAAGGTTGTACTCTGTATTCCTGGGTGCTCTTTATTATTGTTGATTCTTTGGATTGACTTACTGCTGCTGAACTCTACTTGCCTCTGATGACTCTCTGTTGTTTAACCCCTGAAATACCAGATTGCCTTACTGCTGCTGAACTCTGCTTGCCTCTGACCACTCTCTGCTATTTAACCCCTGAACTGCCGGATTGCCTTACTGCTGCTGAACTCTGCCTGCCTCTGACAAATCTCTGTTGTTTTTCCCCTAATCTGCTGGATTGCATTATTGTTGACGGACTCTGCCTGTCTCTGACCACTCTTCTGATTAACCAACCCCTGCACTGCTGTTACTGTGGATTGCCTCATTGTTGCCGAACTCTGCTTGCCTGACTACTCTCCAGTTATTCCCTGTAGTGTCAAGAAGGATTGCCCCTCTACTATGAGTACTGTTATCTCATTGACTTATCTATTCTCTTGTTCTGGGATATTTCCTTATCCTTCCACTTGACGCCAGGATAAGAAGACTACTGGCCAAGTTTGGTCTGATAGAGAAATATCCCACGAGCATTACATTATATTTGAGCCATGCACCCAAATGAAGTAGCTAGAGCAATCTCTCTTCAGGGACAGATGATGGGAACCCACGCCTCACACCTGCAAAGCCTGGATTCCAAATTAGAGACTATTACTACTATGCTTCCTCACTTGTTGCAGAGAAGAATGCTGCGCCTGTTGCCACACAGTCTGTCCCTGCTGCTAGTACCACAACCTCCTCCCATGCTTTTGGTAGCATACCCCCGATACCGTTGCCTGACAAGTTTGATGGCATTACTGACTGCAGGGGTTTTTTCAACCAGTGCAGACTGCATTTCCGCAATGACCCTCATCCCTTCCAGTCTCATCAGTCAAAGGTTTACTTTATCATTTCTTTGTTGAAAGACAAGACCCTAGCCTGGGTCTCTCCCCTTTTGGAACAGAGTGCTCAACTCCTGAATGATGCTGATACTTTCATTTCTGCATTATCTTCCATATTTTGGACTTCTGGTCACACTCCTGCTGCAGAGTACTCTCTCTTGGATCTCCATCAGAGCAATAGATCAGTGGCACAATACGCCATTGAATTTTGCACCTTAGCACTTGAGACCAGTTGGGATAGCAGTGCTCTCAAGGTGGACTTCAGCAGTGGCCTGCATGAGTGCATCAAGGATGAGCTCACTTATCGTGATGTTCTCTCTTCCCAGGATGATTTTATAGTACTCTGCATCAGTCTGGATTCTCACTTACAGGAAAGACAAGCTGAGATAAAGAGAACTCGCAGAATCCTTTCCTCTCGTCCTCCTACCCATCTAGCCAATAGACCGTCCTCTACTCTTCCAGCACCTCCAATTACCTCTGAAGAGGAACTTTTGGATCTCTCTTCTCTTAAATCCTCAATATCTGAAAGACAGAGAAGAAGGAGATTTAGACTGTGCTTCTATTGTGGTTCTAATCAACTTAGGAATTGTGATATACTGCCAGGAAAAGCCAGCGCTTAGAGGATAAGAGTGGGGTACCTCTAAGCATGGCCACCACTGATTCCCCTCACTCTTCTCGGATCTTGGTACCTATAACTCTCACCTTTCTCCAGAACTCTGTCCATGCTCAGGCCTTTATTGATTTAGGGGCAGCCAAAATTTCCTAGATCACCGTTTTATGATTCATGCAGGGTTGCCTCTTCTCCATAAAAAACAATGTCTAAAAATAACCACTCTGGATGGCACTCCCCTTGGATCAGGTTTAATCCATTTTGAATCAGCACCCCTAACCATAACTGTGGGGGGCCTACATTCTGAACAGTTGCAGTTTGATGTCATCCATTCTCCAGCATTGGCTACATAAACACAATCCTCAATTCGACTGGACTGAAGGACAGTTGGCCTCCTGAGGTAAATCCTGTCTTCACTCCTGCTTGGCTACGTTTCCTCACCTACAACACATTCCTATAGCCAGCCTTCTGACCCCTTCTAACCTTCCCTCAGTATATGCAGACTTTACAGATGTCTTTGAAAAGAAAGCAGCTGATGTGCTACCACCTCACTGCCCTTATTACTGCAAAATTGACCTCTTTCCTGGAGCCCCACTTCCAAAAGGAAGGACTTATCCACTGTCCAAGGCCATGGAAGAATATATCCAAGAGTTCATTCACCCTTCCTCCTCTCGTGCTGGGGCAGGGTTCTTTTTTGTCGGTAAAATGGATGGTGGTTTGAGACCCTATATTGACTACAGAGCCCTAAACGACATCATGATCAAGAATCGTTATCTTATTCCCTTGATCACTGAATTATATGATTCACTCCAAAGTGCGAGCTACTTTACAAAATTAGATCTTTGTGGGGTGTACGTCATTTGCATCTTCCAGGGACATGAGTGGAAGACTGCCTTCCACACGAGATGAGGGCATTATGAGTACCTCCTAATGCCTTTTGGGCTGTGCAATGCCCCTGCTGTCTTTCAAGCATTCGTCAATTATGTCTTCTGTGACCTCCTTAATCATACTGTCATCATCTATTTGGATGACATCCTCATATTCTCTGCCACCCTGGAAGTGCATCATGAGCATGTGAGACAGGTGCTTCTTCATCTCAGAGACAATTCTCGGGTAGCCAAGTTGGAGAAATGTGAATTCGATCAAGTCCGAATTAAATTCCTTGGATATATCATCTCTAAAGAAGGTTTCGCCATGGAACAGCAGTTCTGGAATGGCCTCAGCCCACCACATTGAAGAAGTTACAGAGATTCTTGGGGTTTTCCAATTATTATTACAAGTTTATAAAGAATTTCTCCAAGATTGTTGCTCCACTCACTGAGCTCACTAAACGGAACAGAGATTGTAAGAATTGGCCCCCAGTAGCTGTGGACACCTTCTCTCATCTGAAGATGGCCTTTTGTACTGCTCCTGTGCTACGTCATCCTGATCCTGATTTACAGTTCACCTTAGTGGTTGATGCCTCTGAAATTGGAGCTGGTGCAGTCTTAACCCAAAGAGACCCTTCAACCTCCAAGTTGCATCCTGTGGCCTTTTTCTCTAAGTGGGTTTCTCCTGCAGAAAGGAATTACAATGTGGGAAATTGTGAGATCCTAGCCATCAAGATGGCCCTTATCGAATGGTGTCACTGGCTAGATGGTAATACTAACCCCATTCAGATTCTCACGTATTTCAAGAACCTGACTTACTTAGAGACTGCCCATCGACTCAATCCTCAACAGGCCAGGTGGGCCTTATTCTTTTCCTGTTTCAACTTTATGGTCTCTTACCTTCCTGGGACGAAAAATAAAAAGGCTGATGCGCTTTACCGTCAGTTTCCTCAGTCTAATGACGCTTCTGAAGCTCCTATTGAACACATCATACCTCCCTCCTTTGTGGTTGCTCAGCCCAACACCTCTCTTCTTCAAAGACTGCAAAATGCCCAGTAAAGTAAACCTTCTGAAGACCCTGCAGCTCCTGAGATCCTTTATGTTCCTCCAAACATTCGCTCTCCTGTGCTATCCTGGGCTCATGACAGAAAACTGTCAAGTCATCCTAGTTTTACAAGAACTTTTAAACTCCTTTCCCAACACGTGTGGCCGCCTACCAGGAAGTCAGAGTCTCAGGATTATGTCAAGGCTTGTCAGACTTGTGCTGTTAATAAGACTCCCTGTTCCCTACCTCATGGCCTATTTTAAACATTGTCCAAACCTAAAAACCATGGACACACATACCCATGGATTTTGTTGTAGATCTGCCTCCTTTTGATCTATTCTCAAAACTTCCTCATTTTGTACCTTTACCTAAGTTACCTACAGCCAAAGAATTGTCCACTCTTTTTCTGTTACACATGATAAGGCTCCCTGGTATACCTGTAAATATCGTCTCTGACAGAGGACCTCAATTTATTCATTTTGCAGTAGCTTTTGCAAATTGCTTGGAACCACTGTTTCTTTGTCCTCTGGTTATCACCCCCAGACTAATGGGCAGACGGAGATAACCAATCAGGATCTTGAAGCTTAACTCAGAGCATATGTCAATTCACAGCATACTAATAGGTCCAGGTTGTTACCCCTAGCTGAACTGGCTAAGAACACCCATTGGCATTCTTCTCAACGATGATCTCCTTTCCAGGCCACAGCTGGTTATCAACATCATGTCTTCCCTCTTTCCAACTACAATACCTAGTGCACTGGAAGGGTTACTCTGTGGTGGATCGGTCCTGGATTCCAGCTGGTCTCCAGGTTTCATGCTACCTATCCCTCCAAACCAAGTTTGAGTCCCTGAGGTACCCTTTAAGAAGGGGGCTGTGTCACGCTTCTCCGTCTCAGCGATCGCTGCTCAGTCTCAGCTGCGACTCAGTTTTCTCCTCCCATGGCCGTTGCCATGGTTGCTGCAGTTGTTGTGGCTATGATGTCATTGCCGCACGCTGTCTCCTTCCTCTGATGCCGCTCACTGGTCTGCTATGAAAGTCTCACCTCACTTCCTATACCTTGCCCAAGTATAGGCTGTACTCTGTATTCCTGGATGCTCTTTATTATTGCTGATTCTTTGGATTGATTTACTGCTGCTGAACTCTGCTAGCCTCTGAACACTCTCTGTTGTTTAACCCATGAACTGACGGATTTCCTTACTGCTGCTGAACTCTGCTTGCCCCTGACTACTCTCTGTTGTTTATCCCCTGAACTGACGAATTACCTTACTGCTGCTGAACTCTGCCTGTCTCTGACCACTCTCTGTTGTTTTTTCCCTAATCTGTTGGATTGCCTTATTGTTGCTGGACTCAGCCTGTCTCTGACCACTCTTCTGATTAACCCCTGTACTGCTGTTACTGTGGATTGCCTCATTGTTGCTGAACTCTGCTTGCCTGACTACTCTCCAGTTATTCCCTGTAGTGCCGGGAAGGAATGCCACTCTACTGTGAGTACTGTTACCTCATTTACTTATCTATTCTCTGGTTCTGGGATATTTCCTTATCCTTCCACTTGACACCAGGATAAGAAGACTACTGGCCGAGTTTGGTCTGATAGGGAAATATCCCACGAGCATTACAGTTTCTTTTATTATTATTATTACTTTACTATTATTATTTTTAACAACAATACCACCAATAATGTAAGAACTAAAATACTGATTTCTTTATAACAGTTATGAACTAGTTATCAGAGAAAATAAATATTAGTACAAACAATAACTATACTATAAGCATATTCTATATGTATTATATTTAAATAACAATTTAAACAGTATGCACTTTTTTCTCCAATAAATTTATTAATTTGCATTTGTTATAGTTTTATACAGATTATTTGTATTTGATTCTATACTCATATATGTTACTGTAAATATCAAAGAACATTTAAACAATAGGCACCTCACATCCAAAATAGATTTTTTTGCTGGTGTCCAGTAAGGGATGACTGTCTGTGTTCTCAAATATTTTTTTTTTTAATAATAACAATAAAAGCTAAAACCTTATTTAAACCAGTAATGAATGTAAACTCCTCCTGCTGCAGCTCAGAGAGTTTCAGAGCAGTAAAAGGAGATAAAACACCATCTGTAGCAGCCAATGTGAGCCAGGTCTTTTATTTTATCACTTGGGTTAACATTTTAAAATATCAGTAGCACTGATTACATTTATTTGAAAGGCTAAAAGCATAGCCTTAATGTAAATGTGTATACATATTTCTCAACCGATTTTGCAAGCAATAAAATATTGAATACCAATAAACAATAAAAAAATCATTTCCACCCACTTCCTGATATAAGTTAAATTCCATTGGTTACAAAAAAAAGAAAAAAGAAATGTCATCTTCTTCAAATTCAATGGTGCAATGAATGTTACATAAAAAAAAAACTGCAAGATTTTTTTAAAACATAAGGAGTTATTTTTTCTTGCAATACCTAAGTGATTGTTGATTGATGGGTATTTATTCAAATATAATTATTGTAGCATGAAACATTCCAGTTAAGACCTATCATTCCTTCAAAAACACCTGCGTGACACATTCACTCTGGTTCTGACCACCTGAATACCCGGTAAGGAAATAATCACTGACTATACTTGCCACAGGTGATGAAAAACCTGGAATACGAAATATTAATCCTAACAAAATTTTTTAGAAGAAATCAATCTTCCAAGGAGGGTGACACAGAGCAATGATAAAACATTCATTTTTCCATTGCTCTCTCTAAGGGGCTGATTCTATAAAATTTGCTGTTTTTTTGTGGTTTCCATGCCAACACTTGCAGGAGCAGCCCTCATGGAATTCTATTAAAATAGGGGGCTGTCCCAGTGAGTGGTGAGGAGACATTGTCTTCCATGTAAATTATGAGAGCTCTCTGCTAGGTAAAAGTTTTACAATGGAGGAAAAAGTAGAGGGGAAACCTGCATGTTTTAGAACTTAATACAAATCAAATTGTGCTGTTTTCAGTGCAATGTATCTTAAAGGTCCATTATAGATGACCCAATTTTGCATATATTTACATTAATTTCGTTATCTTTAATATATTCAGATATTTGGTTTTTTGTAACCACTATTTTATATACTATAAAGACTACTTTAAAGTCAGAAAAATAATCCCACCACGAGCCGTTTCAAAACGCCCCAGAAATGGGCTTTTTTTTCTTCATTCTCCATATCCAATCAGCATTGGCTTGCTGATCAGATAGTAAAGGGAGTGAACGTCGACTGACACGCTAGCATGGTTGCCCCTAGCAATATTTACACTATCAAACTAACAGCAAATTCCAAAATGAAAGTATGTGGTAAACTACATGAAGCTCCTTTTCAGCAAACTGTCATCTGCTTTTAAGATGCTTCAAAGGCTGCCATAGCAACCATTGCCAATTTGCTCCCTAATGAACGGGATCGTATTTTTATTGGCATTTTCCAGTCTGCTCTTTCGTTCTGTAGCTGTGTGGATGAAGATAATAGCTGTATTGCGCAGGTGCCGACTTTCTAGTTGGTCGTACTACTCACTGGATAACTGGATGATGAATCACAGTTTTTAATGGGCAGTTGATGGGATTTACATTATTAAGAACGATATCTTTATAACAACAAATTACATGTAATAAATGTATATTTGTGACATTTTAAGCAATTTATATACTGTTTAATAACTCAATGAAAAACTACTATAATGGCCCTTTAAATTTGCTATAACTTTTGTATGCATAGGTTTTATTTTCAGAATAATTAGTGTTTTGAGTATTTTGGTGAAAACTCGCCACCTTTTAGCTGGCGAGAAAAAACAGTGAGAACTGCAGTGGGAAAATGTTTAAAGAATTATGTTGGGATTTTATAGAAAATCTCATATATGCCCATGGAACGCCCTCTAGCCCATTTTACAAAATAGCAACAATTACGCTTTATATTTTGTATTTATAATTTTTAATTTCTTTATGTTTTTTTGCACATCCACTGTAGTTAAATTACAATTTACGCTGTGCATAAAATACTTTTTTTGGTGAACAATTTTGTTACAATTTTTTATGCAACTTAACAATACAATTTTTTCCACTGTATTTTTGTGTGAATGGTTCAATTTTAATTTTGTATGATCTTTACATTATGAATATAAGTGTGCACTTTTGTAATGTATGAATCTCCTCCCCATTCGAAAAATGCAGTATTATAACTTTTATTATTGTTAGTAAGGCTTTTTAGTAACAAAGGATTTAGGGAGTTTATGGGGGTCCCAGGTAAGGGTCAGTTTAGATGGTGGTAATTTTAGGGCAAGGATTACTTTATCTAAGGAATCCTTCAGGTGGGTGTTTCATGGTGAGATCTAACAGTGGGGGTCTATTAACTGTTAGGGTTTGATTTTAGGGTTAAAGCTTTTCTGATTTGGGGTTATTAGTATTTTTTTTTCTATTGGGGAGTTAATAGTTAAGGGAATTTTTTGTGTTGGTATGTTAATAGCAGTTGATTTTGTTTGCATTGGGGCCTGTTAATGAGTTTTAACTGTGGTGGTTAAGGATGATGTTTATAATTAGGGTATTAATTGTGATGTCAGATCTAGTGGTTTAGGGATTAATAGTAGACATCTACATTTAGATTCAGACGAATGCAAAAAAAAAAGTAAGAAATGTTGCTGTATTTTTTGCATTAAAATGAGACCCCAAAACCATCTGCAATTTTAATGAAAAAACAAACAAATGCATGTGACACAAGGATCTAGTTGATCCATTCTTGCAGTTAAAATTGTTACTTTAGACAGGAAAAGCTTTAGTCCACAGATTTAAACTACTCAATAGCGATCCAGCAATAGTCCCTGTCAGTTGATTGACTCCTATGTAAGCCAATAAGGAAGTAAACTTAATTTTTGTTCAATGTTGCTGACTCCATTAAAAATAAATGAAGATATTTCATTTTTTTGTGTGCTACTGCTGGCTTGTAACAATGGGGGTTATGGTGGTTTAAGGGTTAATTGGGGTTCATTGTGATAATCGTATGCTGTTTACATTGCTTATTGCAAGGCACAAAATAATAAACCATCTACTTTTAATTTGAGGGCAACAAGGAGTGGTGTGGATTTAGCATTGGGAATTATTAGCTCTACATACTGCTTGCATTTCATTTGGCACCCTGGCAAACAAGATGGGAACTCAACTTCACACTCAAAAAAGATCACTTTTAAATCATCCAATTAATTCTTATGTTGTGGTCAATGGTAAAAATAAGAATTTCGGGGGGCGGAGCCTGGCCGTGCAGGGAAATGGCTGCCTTAATCCTGGCTCTTAAGCCCCACATCCAAACTAAGCTAAAATAGGGATAACGGATGCCCAATATTTAATTTTAAAGCAGTTTTCCTAAGTGGCTTGGCGGTGCACAGCACACAGGAGACTCGAGAAACGGAGGAGCATCGACATTTTTCACGCCGCGGCACCCGCCGGCCCTGAACTGACAGCCTCAGGAGGCGAACAACCTACACCGGGAGACAGGAGGCTTGCCCCGGCCCCACAAGGACTTACAAATATATAAAAAGCAGGCACCACTGCCCACAGGCCTGGGAGGTAACAACCGCGGCACTTTCTTGGCGTGAAAGTGACCGCGACTTTGACCCGGCAAACAGAAGCTGGCGGAGAGACAAATAGGCCGCGACTGCTGCACCGCAAACTTTGGTGAGAAATTGAATAAACAGTGGGGCGCACAAACTGTTTAATGCCTGGGGGGTTTGGGGCCTGCCATCCTAAGATAAGCAATTACGGCAACATAGCGTTATTAATCCAAGGCCCTCAAAACAGACAACACCGCCATAAACACTGACACGCGTAAGACCTTTGGACCTCAGGGACTGCAGCGGGAAAAGGGTGACTGGGGACCTAACGAAAGGCACAAACAATATAATACTGGACAACAACACAATTTAGTGCTCCCTGAAATAAAAGGTGTCATAACGAGCACTGCAGTCTGGAAGGTATTAAGGTACTCTCTAACGGCGCCATAGGCAGAAAAATGGAGATCAGGCCTTAGCAATGAACAGTTCAACCACATGATTGCAACACGAGTACAGAACGCAACTTATCACAACGGCATTACAGAGTTAAAGTTGTAATATATCAGAGAGACACTGATCACCTTAAAAACCCTGTAACCCAGTCACCTGTGTACATCTGACTTAAGCTATATACAACGCAGTAGCTGCAACAGCCCCATACCATACACTTCAGGGGTGACTGCAGCCTAAAACACTGGATACTAGGCAGTATGTCTACAAAAAAAGGTAATAGACCCGATAAGGGAAATAAGACCAACAGCCTAACAAGCTATTTAAAAATGGCACCAATCCTTGCTGAAAAGGAAGACACTGAAACATCAAGTTCAGCATCCTCAGCACCTAGTGAGAAGCTCACAACAGACTTGCTGCCACAAGAACCCCTTACAAGGGAGGACTTGAACACAATTTCATCAAAAGCAGACATTAACATAGTACTAACAGAAATGAGATCATTGTTTGGGGACTTGAAAAAAGATCTGAACAGTGTTAGCCAGAGAGTGCACACTCTCCAAACCAAACATGAGACACTGCAGAAACAGGTGGAAGCAAATTCACAACACATACAAAGCCATGAAGGGGATATACAATTCCTGTTGTCCAAGATAGAGGATCTGGACAACAGAGGTAGGCGCAATAACATGAGGATCAGAGGAGTGCCTGAAACAGTCAGCAATAATGCCATAGAAGGATACCTCCAGGACTTATTCAGGACTATAAAGGGAACACCTAGCTCCCCAGATGTGATCATGGAAAGAGCACATAGGGCGCTTCGCCCAAAACCTTCTCCTAAGGCGCCGCCTCGGGACATTATTGTCAAATTTATGAACTACAAAGATAAGGAACTTATCTCACAAAGGGCAAGGGCCTTGAGGACTGTAACCCACGCAGGTATCCCACTCCAAATCTTCTCAGACCTGAGCCAAATAACGCTCCAGAAATGGAGGGATCTAAAGTTCATCACCAGCGTCCTCCAAAGTCATGGCGTCCCATACAAATGGGGATTCCCGGTGAGCATTATTGCCACCAGGAATGGAAAACAAGCTACATACAGAATATCTTCTGATCTACCGGCCTTTTGTGAGGTCTTAAACCTGGACATTCCACCACCAGAACAGGAATCTGCACCACAAGATGAATGAAACTCAGGAGAAAGTAACTATGCGTATAAAATGGTGTAGATTGCATTGAAACTTTAAATGTCTGTATATTTGTGTTTGAGTTGCTTTATGTTAGTATGTTTAAGGATATCTAAGGCTTAACTATAGGGGTATATATTGACTCTTTATTAACATGTGAACAACTAGTAGATTATAATATTCAGAAACAGATTATTAATGTAACAACCTACATAGTAGTAAGCTACGAGCTGCCCAACCCTTACACATGGTTATGAGATTTTAACAGCTCCAAGTAAACTCACATTAGAACCAGCATAGAGAGATAGTGGTGACCGCAATTTGAATGCACAGAGATAGCCCTCTGAATAGGACTGAAACATTATAGAATTATAAATTGTGAACAAATAGCCTATATGATAGACAGGTGAGCTGGGGATTTCAGTGGAGCAAAGACACACAGATGACAATGTATATGATTCCCATTGAGAGACCTGGTATCCTGATATAGTTAGACCTAAATAGCAAGAATTCAGGGGAGAAAATATTGTATAATGTTTAATTTCATTACCATGGACCCTATACTTCAAAGGTTTAAGAAATGTTGGGACTCATATCTACTTTTAAATAAGAGTTAATGCCGATGTTGAGATACAAAGTTATTATTGTTTGCATACCGTTGTATTACTATATTATGTTGAACCTAAATTCATTCTTGTATGTGCATATTGCCGTGACAACAATAGAACAGCAATCCTGAATTATCTATCTGAGCCCAGATGAAACTGGGCATCTGTGACCCTAATCATATTGTATTTTTTCTTTTTTTTTTTCTAAGTAGTTTGGATGTGGGGATACTGACCCCACATATTGTTACCTGACACTTAACTTTACCCCTAACTGACCTGTCAGGTAAACTTACCCGCCCTAGGGTATTTCTAGCCTTCTTTCTCCCTTTACTTATTACATACCGGAGGATACACAATTTCCTGAATTACACTATAAATAAGTGCTCCACAAGGTGTATCTAATCTTATCATAGATCTCAGGTCCTTGTATTCCTCTTAATCTAAATCTCTTCACTCTTTCTTTCTTATCTTAAACTTTCCCCCTTCTTTTTTTTTTTTTTCTCTTTTTTTCCCCCTCCTCCCAATCCACCCTCCCTAATCCTTCCCACCAACATGCCCCCTCACGTGACACATAACCTGTCAATTCTAACGCTTAAAGGGACTGAACATCCCAGAAAAAAGGTCACACCTAATGAGAGATGCTCAAAGACTGAAATGAAACTTGCAAGAAACCCACTTTAAACAAGGTAGAGAGCCGAGATGGCATTACCCTAAATTCCCCACCACCTTTTTTGCCTCAGGTAACCAAAAAAAGAATGGAGTAGGGATAATGATTAAACACTCTTCCCCATGGGTTACTATTCATGTAGAGAGAGATCCAGAGGGCAGATTTTTAATTCTAATAAGCAGGCTACACAATAGAATAGTAACCTTGGTCAATGTATACTCACCAAATCTTCATCAAAACAAATTTCTGAAGGCCCTCACCAATAAAATTTTGGAAACAAGTAAAGGAGCTCTGATAATAGCAGGAGATCTCAACATACCACTAGACCCCCAATTAGACACGTCAAGGTCTACAATTTCTGTCCCTAAGAGAGTGATCAAACAGTGCAGCAATCGGTTAGAGGGTTTAGCGGTACACAATGTGTGGCAAGTTTTACATCCCATGAAACAAGACTTCACCTTTTTTTCCCACCCCCATAACCTCTTTACAAGAATAGATTACATATTTACAGACCAAACCACGCTGGCGCTAGTGACTGACGCACAGATACTCCCAATGACATGGTCCGACCACGCACCGGTTATTTGCAAATTAAACTGGCCCACGATACCCACACAGCCATATATATGGAGATTTGATGATTTTATGCTCAGTAACCAGGTTATTAAATCACACATAGATAACACACTGAAAGAATACTTCCAACACAACTCAACACCAGATCTGCAAACTAGCACTATTTGGGAAGCGCATAAATGCGTTCTTAGAGGTGAACTCATGAAACAAAAATCCCAACTGGCCAAACAAGCCAGAATAAAGTATAGCCTCCTTTTGACTAAAATACAAGACCTGGAAAAACACCATAAAAAATCCCCAGCTAATAACTCCCTTAAAACAGAACTTTTTCAAGCTAGAGAAGAATTGCAAAACTTGCATTCCATAGAACACCAAAAGGCTGCTTTAAAGCTTCAACAGAGATTTTATGAATACGGGGATAAACCTGGCAAACTTTTGGCAAGAGCGTTGAAGAGAGGGCAGCTAAAAACACACGTACACACCATCCTAGATAGAAAAGGGAAACCATGCACAAACAGCCCTGCAATAGCGGATGTCCTAAAAACCTATTACAACCAATTATATAATATACAAAATAAGGGAGAGACCCAGGAGGGTGGGAACAACAAAACCAACTCACTAGAAATAGACACTTATCTTAACTCGGTCAAGTTACCCTCCCTCACAAATGAAGAAGCAGGAGACTTAGAGGCACCTATTACCACTGAAGAAGTGGCCAGAACCATAGATGACTTGCCATCAGGCAAGAGCCCAGGCCCTGACGGGTTCAGTGCCAAGTACTATAAATTGTACAAACACATCCTTGCCCCACAACTGACAACTCTGTTCAATAAGATAGGAATGACACAAGAATTCCCACCAACTATGTTATTAGCCCATATCACCACAATCCCAAAACCAGGGAAACCAGCGAACCGCCCTGAAAACTTTAGACCTATCTCGCTGCTGAATGTGGACTTAAAATATTTGCCAAAGTTCTATCCAACAGGTTGAACAGATTCTTACCAAAACTGGTATCACCGGATCAAGTCGGTTTTGTCCCGGGCCTGTCTCCTAGTGAACTACGCCCAAAACAAAAACATACCATCAATTTTGGTGTCAACGGACGCTGAGAAGGCCTTCGACAGGGTGAGCTGGCCTTTTATTAAGGCCACCCTGTCGAAGATGAATTTCGGGCCCCACTTCATGAGCAAAGTTCTCTCACTTTACACAGTACCCACGGCACAAATTAAGATAAATAATGTTCTGTCTGAACCCTTCCATATCAGCAACGGCACCCGACAGGGTTGCCCGTTGTCCCCTCTGCTTTTCGCCCCCCACAATTGAAGTATTGGTGCAGAAAATTAGGGAAAATCAGAAAATATCAGGGATAAAGATAGGTCAAAAGGACCATGTACTATCACTATATGCCGACGATGTTTTATTATCATTGTCTAATCCAATTGTGTCCCTTCCTGAAACCCTACGGGAATTTGTGGAATACGGTAAGGTGTCCAACTTTCAGCTAAACCAAAACAAATCAGAAATCTTAAACATAAATCTAACACAGAAAGAGTTGCACCAACTTACAGATAAATGTCCATTAAGGTTACAAACCAGAACACTTAAATATCTGGGAATTAATATTATAGCATCTCCAGAATCACTATTCGAGGCCAATTACACTCACCTACTACACTCAATCACATGCGACCTATCCTCTTGGAAAAGTAAAAAAATATCCTGGTTAGGTCGCATCGGTGTAATCAAAATGAATGTGCTTCCGCAAATTCTGTATTATCTGCAGACGCTCCCAATCCCTCTCCAAAAGAATTACTTACAGAAGTTGCAGAACACTCTAGAGGTCTATATATGGGGTGGAGGCAGACCAAGGGTAGCAAAAATACACTATACCAAGCAAAAGAAAGGGGTGGGTTGGGAATTCCCAATTTACTACAATATAGAAGAGCAATAGCCCTACAACACCAAATTGAATGGAGCATTAATCAAGAGCAGAAAACATGGGTACAGATTGGAAGGGAGATATTAGGCGTTGACAACGTGGGCTCTCTGGGGTGGATTTCTCCCAGGGCTAGACCTGGGGCGATTCAATCCTACACTATTACAAAAGAGTTCTTTGCACAATGGGATAAGACCCTGCTGGAATTCCCCCACGTTTCCACAAACCCCTCACCACTGACCACATACACACAAAATCCAGACTTTCCCTTCACGATCACACAGCGGTCCCAACTGAACAGAATGCAACTGGACATGACAGTATTTCACAGACTATTCGCAAACAACAAACTTAAGAGCTGGGAGGAACTAACAGACTCAGGCCTAGATATCTCCTGGTATTTTTATATGCAACTCCGTCATTTCCTGGGGACATATAAACAAGCAAAACTCTTAACTAGGCAATTGACAATGCTAGAGAAACTCAGCTTACTCCCTGATAACCCGGGACATTTGATCACCATAATGTACCGAACATTAATGTCACACGAGAGGACCCCCCTACCAACTTTTGCAGATCAATGGGGCAAAGAGCTGTGCTCGTGCCCCACGGACAGTGAATGGAAAAAAAATTTCATTAACCACACAAAGGCCTCAGTGTCTGCTAAAACAATTGAATCCAATTACAAGTACCTGTCGCGGTGGTACCTCACCCCCGCCAGGCTACAAAAGATCTACAGACAAACTGACGGAAAATGTTGGAGGGGTTGTGGGGAACAGGGGACCCTTTCACACATATGGTGGAGCTGCCCACTGGTTGAGGCTTTCTGGAGGAATATTCTAGATAAGATAGATAATAATGGGGCAAAGAGCTGTGCTCGTGCCCCACGGACAGTGAATGGAAAAAAAATTTCATTAACCACACAAAGGCCTCAGTGTCTGCTAAAACAATTGAATCCAATTACAAGTACCTGTCGCGGTGGTACCTCACCCCCACCAGGCTACAAAAGATCTACAGACAAACTGACGGAAAACGTTGGAGGGGTTGTGGGGAACAGGGGACCCTTTCACACATATGGTGGAGCTGCCCACTGGTTGAGGCTTTCTGGAGGAATATTCTAGATAAGATAGATAATAACTTACAGATCAAACTAAACAGGAGCCAAAAATATTTTATTATTTCACAACCTCCCCAAAATTGCTGAAAAACCCAAGAGGCAACTCTTGTATATACTGCTCAATAGTGCTAAGGCCCTAATCCCAAAAAACTGGAAAACCACAAACGTCCCCTCCATTTCAGACTGGTCAACTTGGGTTGACAGGAATCTACAGCTGGAACGTTATAGGTACTGGAGAGAGGATAGAATAGAAATACATGAATACATGTTGGAACTATGGAAATCCATGAACACCTAAACACATAGGCATAGAGAATATGGTCTATTAGTGAAATCTGCCACATACCACCTACCCTCCCATTGCTCCCCTTCACTCTCCTGCCACTCCCCCTCCCCTTAGGAGTGGTAGACTCCCCCCCCCCCCCCCCCCCCGCCCCTTTTTTTTTTTTTTTTTTTTCTCTTCTCTCAATTTCTCTTCCCTCTATCTCTCTTTTCAAATGATTTACTCAATTATTTACTCACATCTCTAGGTGTGCACTATAACACCTACAACTTGAAGAAAGCTAATTTCTGTTGATATTGACAATGTTTTGTAAAAGACTTGGAATTTATTTTGGCAAACATACAATAATATGTTAATTTTTGCTGCTGTACGAACAGTAGCGGGCTCACATTGTAACAAGAGCCAAGTCTGTTATATTTATATTCTTTGTGTTAATAAAGATTTAAAAATTTAAAAAAAAAAAAAAAAAATTCATAACCCATTATACATCAGTTTAGAGTGATAGTTAGTTGACTTTAGTGTAATTTTATAGTATGGTTACTAAAACTGTGCATCTACCAGAATTAGGTCAAACATATGAAACCCTTTATTTGTTTTTCAACCACGGTCCTCAAGTACCCCCAACAAGCCAGGTTTTCATTATAGCAGAACCAGTGCATAGGTGAAGTAATAAGCTGATCAGTTACACCATTGTTACTAAACTGCTCTCACCCATCAGCTTATTATTTCACCTGTGCACTGGTTCAGCTATAATGAAAACCTGGTCTGTTGGGGGTACTTGAGGAATGTGGTTGAGAAACAATTATCCAGAGTGTTTAGTGATTACCTAGTAGGTTTAGTAGACAATACTAGCAGGGATAGGCAACGTGTCCGTACATGGACACTGGTGTCCGTGACTGGCCCTTGCAGTGTCCGCCACCCATTTTGCTGTGGGGAGGGAGGAGTAAGACAGATGAATACTGGTCCTGACTCCTCCTTAACACACGCGGTGCCACGTTTTGCAGGGTTGTGGCCACTCCCACATGATGCCGCTTAGTACCAGAAAATGACTCTGAGTGAGACAGAGAGGGAGGGAAGATTCAAGAAGCAAGCTGCCACTGTGTCCCTGGAGCTTTACAGGGAGTGCAGAATTATTAGGCAAATGAGTATTTTGACCACATTATCCTCTTTATGCATGTTGTCTTACTCCAAGCTGTATAGGCTCGAAAGCCTACTACCAATTAAGCATATTAGGTGATGTGCATCTCTGTAATGAGTAGGGGTGTGGTCTAATGACATCAACACCCTATATCAGGTGTGCATAATTATTAGGCAACTTCCTTTCCTTTGGCAAAATGAGTCAAAAGAAGGACTTGACAGGCTCAGAAAAGTCAAAAATAGTGAGATATCTTGCAGATGGATGCAGCACTCTTAAAATTGCAAAGCTTCTGAAGCGTAATCATCGAACAATCAAGCTTTTCATTCAAAATAGTCAACAGGGTCACAAGAAGCGTGTGGAAAAACCAAGGCGCAAAATAACTGCCCATGAACTGAGAAAAGTCAAGCGTGCAGCTGCCAAGATGCCACTTGCCACCAGTTTGGCCATATTTCAGAGCTGCAACATCACTGGAGTGCCCAAAAGCACAAGGTGTGCAATACTCAGAGACATGGCCAAGGTAAGAAAGGCTGAAAGACGACCACCACTGAACAAGACACACAAGCTGAAACGTCAAGACTGGGCCAAGAAATATCTCAAGACTGATTTTTCTAAGGTTTTATGGACTGATGAAATGAGAGTGAGTCTTGATGGGCCAGATGGATGGGCCCGTGGCTGGATTGGTAAAGGGCAGAGAGCTCCAGTCTGACTCAGACGCCAGCAAGGTGGAGGTGGAGTACTGGTTTGGGCTGGTATCATCAAAGATGAGCTTGTGGGGCCTTTTTGGGTTGAGGATGTAGTCAAGCTCAACTCCCAGTCCTACTGCCACTTTCTGGAAGACACCTTCTTCAAGCAGTGGTACAGGAAGAAGTCTGCATCCTTCAAGAAAAACATGATTTTCATGCAGGACAATGCTCCATCACACCCGTCCAAGTACTCCACAGCGTGGCTGGCAAGAAAGGGTATAAAATAAGAAAATCTAATGACATGGCCTCCTTGTTCACCTGATCTGAACCCCATTGAGAACCTGTGGTCCATCATCAAATGTGAGATTTACAAGGAGGGAAAACAGTACACCTCTCTGAACAGTGTCTGGGAGGCTGTGGTTGCTGCTGCACGCAATGTTGATGGTGAACAGATCAAAACACTGACAGAATCCATGGATGGCAGGCTTTTGAGTGTCCTTGCAAAGAAAGGTGGCTATATTGGTCACTGATTTGTTTTTGTTTTGTTTTTGAATGTCAGAAATGTATATTTGTGAATGTTGAGATGTTATATTGGTTTCACTGGTAAAAATAAATAATTGAAAGGGGTATATATTTGGTTTTTGTTAAGTTGCCTAATAATTATGCACAGTAATAGTCACCTGCACACACAGATATCCCCCTAAAATAGCTATAACTAAAAACAAACTAAAAACTACTTCCAAAAATATTCAGCTTTGATATTAATGAGTTTTTTGGGTTCATTGAGAACATGGTTGTTGTTCAATAATAAAATTAATCCTCAAAAATACAACTTGCCTAATAATTCTGCACTCCCTGTATATGCAAAGGTAAAGCAATGTAACCAGCACCTGAGGTTTATTATAAGTAGTATTTAAATAGAAAGAAAAGATATAGTAAGGTTGGGAATCATAACCTTAGTATATCTTTTCTTTCTGATTAAATAATAGGAAAGGGAAAATATTTAGTGTGAATAAAATTAGTGGCTTGTCAAGAGACTGCTAGCAATATTGGGTGATAAGTTATGGAATAAATAAAGCCTGAGTGAAATACTGGATGTGTATCTTCTGCATCTGTATAATAAAATTCAGCACTATAAAATAATAGTTTTAATTGTAAATGTAGTTTGGTGTCCTTCACTAAAGGTCTTTACTTTAGAAAATGTCCGCCACAGCCTTGGCTCGTGCCTATCCCTGAATACTAGGGATGGGCGAATGTTTCTAAAAATCTGAAAATTCAACGAATTTTGAAACATTCATTCATTCGAATCGAATTTCAAATGTTTATATAACATTCTATTTTCAAATAATAGAATGTTTAGCTATGTATTCATTCAATTTAGAAATGTAATATTCTAATTCAAATGTGACATTCGAATTTGAATGTGACATTCAAATTCAAAATAGTATTTTTAGTTTACAACTGTGTTTAATAAATGTAATATTCGAATTTGAATGCTACATTCAAATTCGAATGTAACATTCAAATTCGAAATAGTATTTCTAGTCTAATACTGTGTTTTATAAATGTAATATTCGAATTCGAATGTCACATTCAAATTCGAATGTGACATTCAAATTCAAAATAGTATTTCAAGTCTACAATTGTGTTTTATAAGTGTAATATTCAAATTCAAATGTGACATTCGAATGTGACATTCAAATGTGACATTCGAATGTTACATTCAAATTCAAATGTGGCATTTGAAAACTTTAAATAGCATTTGATTATAGAATTTTTAAGAATATTCATTCTTATCAACATTCTATTATGTAAATCGAATTTCTACAATAACATTCGTTCTTACATTCGAATTTGAATATAAACACATTCGCTCATCCCTAGACAATACATATGATTAATAGGAGGAAACATATTTGTTTAGCTAGTGCAAACCAAAACATCTTTCTAGTGTCTCCATCATTAAAGGGCCATGATATCCAAATGTTGAAACACTTGAAAGTGATGCAGCATAGCTGTAAAAAGCTGACTAGAAAATATCACATGAACATCTCTATGTAAAAAAGAAAGATATTTTATCTCAAAATGTCCTAAGTATTCAAACCCCATTGCAAAGGACTTTAAGCAGCAAATCAGTATGTCTGCCCTGGGACAGGCAAGGGAGTGAGCTTCATGCACACTCATATTATTTCCCTATTCAGTTTAAGGAAAGTTACTATGAAATCTCATAAGAGTTAAGTCAAATCTCATGAGATCACAGTAAAAGAGTTCATGACCTCAGCACTGCTGATGCTGATTGGCTGCTTTTCAGTTCTTTTTTTTTTACCTGCAGCTGGACAGCAGCTGAGTATAACTTTTTACACAGAACTTACTCTGGTGAGCTGAGGAAATTGTGATGTAAAATATCTTCCTTTTTTACATAGAGATGCTCAGGTGATATTTTCCTGTCAGCTTTTTACAGTTATATTGCATCAGTTTCAAGTGATTTAGCATATGAGTATTATGTCCCTTTAAGTGCAACACAAAATATGTAAGCTTAATCGTGTTTTATCATTAGTTTTCATTGACTTTTTTTTTGGGTGAGAAATTCTTTTGCTTCCCCAACATTTTCAACAAATGTCTATAACAAATAATTTTGCAGACGACAATTGGCAGTCTAACTAATAATAATTTCTGGGCCCTAGGTTATTCTATCTTTTTTTTAAATCTCATACCTCTGTGCCAGGGCATACATCAGAAATAGGCTTTGTAAGTCTGAGATACTATAGGCAAAAAGTTTCAAAAGCAGAAAGACCTTAAAAGAAAGAAATGCACACCCCTGAGCTATTGTTTAAAGCCACCATATCGCCAGCTGTGTGGGTTCAAATGGGACATTGAATCTATAGCAGAATAAAATATGACCATTGAAAAAAAAAGATAGCTTTGCACTGTATTGATATATTTTTAAGCACTGGAAATGATAAACAGTCTGGCAAGTTTGTGCCTGGCAGATATTTTAAGCCTGTCAGAAATCTTAAATATAAAACAGACGACAGATGATGGGGCCTTCAACAGCTCCTAGCTAAACTCAAAGCTATACAGTAAAAGCTTCAAAAAGACACATTTTAAGGCATGAGGGCTATATATATATATACACTATATATATATACACAGCGCTAGTTTTGTAAAAGAAAAGGTGCCGGCACTTGATTAATATATTCTGCTAAGTAACTTTGAGAAAAGCAAAGGGGAAAACGTATTTACGTTTGATGTATTTTGCAGCCCCCTCTTGTGAAAACTAGCGTATTTACATGACGATTACCAATATTACCAGTTATGAGTTGACAGAGTTGGGGGTACTTAGCACCAGTGAGTACCTCCACAAAAAGCCCTGCATTTATATATATAAATATATATAATATATATATATATATATATATATATATATATATATATATATATATATATATATATATATATATATATATATACTGTATATATATATATATATATATATATATATACTGTATATATATATACTGTGTATATATATATATATATATATATATATATATATACAGGTGGCCCTTGTTTTACAACGGTTCAATTTACACCGTTTCAGAATAACAACCTTTTTTTCCAGTCATGTGACTGCTATTGAAAAGCATTGAGAAGCAGTGCATTTATTAAAATATCCAGTAGGTGGAGCTGTCCGCTTGTGTTGCAGCAAAGCCAAGCAAGCTGAAATTAATCAGTTTAACCAGACCTGAGCTTTCGAGCAGATTTCAAAGGAACAAGATCTTCCTGTCTATAAATCAGTCCAGATTGGAATGCATAGAAAGAACTGTTTGCAGAAAAATGCAAGTGAAGTCTGTGTTGTGTGATTATTTTATTAGGTTTATAATGCTGTTTAGCATTTAAAGTCTTCATTTCAAAGCTTTAAAAATAATGTATTAGGTGTTATTTCTGACAATTTTGAGAGGGGCCTGGAACCTAACTTCCTCACTTCCCATTGACTTACATTATAAACTGGGTTTCAATTTACAACGGTTTCGATTTACAACCATTCCTTCTGGAACCTAACCCCGGCGTAAACTGAGGGCTACCTGTACATATATATATATAACAAACCAATTTCCAGTTCAGCCCACCAAGAGATAACGGCCTGGGTGCAAATATACAAAGCACATAGAAAAGATGTAAATGCACTCGCAGGACTTTCACAAAACTTTTTTATTGGAACGTTTTCTGGGTTCACAACAGTTAGTTAGGGGGGTGTTAGGGTTAGGGTTAGATTTAGGGGTTAATACATTTAATATAGTGGCGGCGACGTTGTGGGTGGCAGATTAGGGGTTAATAAATGTAGGTAGGTGTCGGCGATGTTAGGGACGGCAGATTAGGGGTTAATAAAATGTAACTAGTGTTTACGAGGTGGGAGTGCGGCGGTTTAGGGGTTAATATATTTTTTTAAGTGGCAGTGATGTCCGGTCGGCAGATTAGGGGTTAATAGGGGCTCGGTTTAGGGGTTAATAGGTAGTTTATGGGTGTTAGTGTACTTTTAATCACTTTAGTTAAGAGTTTTATGTTACGGCGTTAGTTCATAAAACTCTTAACTACTGAATTTTAAATGCGGTAGGAGTCTTGACAGGAGAGGGTGTACCGCTCACTTTCTCCAAGACTCGTAATACCGGCATTAGGAAAATCCCATTAAAAAGATAGGATACGCAAATGACGTAAGGGGATTTGCGGTTTGCTCGAGTCGCGGAAAAAAAAAAGTGAGCGGTACACCTGTACCTGCCAGACTCGTAATACCAGCGGGCTTTAAAAAGCAGCGGGCTTTAAAAAGCAGCGTTGGGAGACTCGTAATCTAGGCGACAGATTGCAGGGTCATGTTGTATCTTATGTGTGAAGACTGTCTCACTGTATAGGTTTTAGGTGGTATTATAACAGACATCTGTATGATAAAACATTTACTCAGAACTATTTAGATATCATAAAATTGCCATGTTCTTAGAAAATAAATGAATTCATAAAGCCATGGGTCAGGTTCCAGCTTGAATTGAAAGAGTCAAACAGGCTTATGAATTTGTATTTCCAAATCATTATTTCTATTTGTGATCTAAAGTTTCTCAGTACTGCAACTCTCAAATCCTGGATATTTTAATGTGGTCTGTTGAAATATTTCCCTACTGGTGTATCTGTAATTTTTTAGGTGATTGTGAAGCTGTGTTTATATATCCATACATACACAGTATATCTATCTATCTATCTATCTATCTATCTATCTATCTATCTATCTATCTATCTATCTATCTATCTATCCACACACACAGAATCACATCTGACCACAATATTGCTTAACAGAATAATAGGGTTCATTCTCAGTTTGGTAAATGAAAACATTCATTCTTTATCCCTAAATTGTGGGAAAGAAAATATTTAATATTGTAAACCTGGGTTTTTCATAATTTGAAACTAAGATCAATTCACCAGAAAAAAACATTTCTGCAGACAGTCACCATTCAAGTCCTTTTTAATCTGCATCTTAAAAATAAAAATATTATTAATAATTGGTGTCCACGGTTTGCCTTGCTGTGCTCCCATTGGATTCTCACATATTCCCACATAATCTCAAGGGATTTCACTATATCATGAGATTTCAGAGTAAACTTCCTTGAATTATAGAGGAAAACAAAGTGACTACTATTACTGAAAATATTGTAAGCTTGTCTTATCACAGGGACCAGAGATCATTCAAATGCTCAGAAGGTTACTTTGCCAAAATAAGCTATATACAAAAACACTTTGATTATTATTCTAATCAATTTAATTGTATGGAAATAATATATTATGACACCGGCAAACACCAGAAATTTTTATTGACTGCATAGCATAGCAATAGAAAAAAAGATAGCAATTAATGTATTGATCAATAGTCCAGATCCCCCCTAGAATATTGTATTGAATTATTACATCAAAATATTATTTGGAAAAGTAATCATTGAATTGATATATTTAGGCTAAGGGCAAAGGATGCATAAAAACTTATAACTTTCTCCTTATTACTGGAGTAGACAACACTAGTCTGTCATTCTGTTTTTTTTTAAATTTACATTGTTTTTTAGTAAGGTATCTTATCTTTTCACCTGAGACAATTTAGGGACAGATATGTAGCACAGTTGGGCTTGTAAAGTCTGCAGTGTGAGCTTGCAATTATCAAATTTAGAAAACCCATAATTTCCCAAAGTAAATTATAGGGACATAAATAATAAAAGTATATTGAGGTTTTTTTTATTGTTTGTTTTTCTAACTACATACATTTAAACATTGTATATTACAGTTTCGATGTATATTGTGTCCCCTTAATTAAAACTCAGGAGAGACATATGTATTCCATGAAATGAAATGTAAATAAAAAATTTAAAAAAAAGGTATAAAAACTTTCATAATTCTATTCACAAATAATTAATTAAGCAGTTCATATTAAAACTATATATTTTTTCTGTTTCGTAGACACTAAGTTGTTATTGTAGGCTAGCTATGTATTTGGAGACTTGGCAAAAAATTAGGGCTTGTTAACCTTTCTACTACTTTAGCCTTCAAAAATACATAGTTTAAAGGGACAGTCAAGCCCAATTTTTTTTTTTCATGATTTAAATAGGGCATGTAATTTTAAACAACTTTCCAATTTACTTTCATCACCAATTTTGCTTTGTTCTCTTGGTATTCTTAGCTGAAAGCTAATTCTAGGAGGTTCATATGCTAATTTCTTAGAGCTTGAAGACTGCCTCTAAGCTGAATGCATTTTGACTACTAGAGAGCATTAGTTAATGTGTTTCATATAGATAACATTGAGCTCATGCAGGTGAAATTACCCTGGAGTGAGCACTGATTGGCTAAAAGGCAAGTCTGTCAAAAGAACTGAAATAAGGGGGCAGTTTGCAGAGGCTTAGATACAAAATAACCACAGGGGTAAAAAGTGTATTTATATAACAGTGTTGGTTATGCAAAACTGGGGAATGGGTAATAAATTGATTATCTTGCTTTTAAAACAACAACAATTCTGTTGTTGACTATCCCTTTAAGAAGTTCTATTTAGTTTACAAGACTTATGTGTTGTTGTTTTTTACCAATATAACCACATTATAAGAACTAATCCCTCATATAATATAGATAATATAAAGTATTTTTATAATGTCAAAGCAGGTAAATAAAGTGTTTAGTTAATGTATTTTGAGTAAATGTATTTCTAGTAATTCAAAATGTCTAGTATTTTCCATAATGATGTGAATCCAATGTAAAAAACGACTAAAACGGCAACCAATATGAACTACAAATATGAGTCTATAACACGTGACCGGAAGCAACCCAATAGAAAACGGAACCGTTAGTGACATAAAATCACTTTGGAACACATAGATCATTTGGCGCCAAACTATCGGTTCATGAGGACCAATAGGGATGCATGAGGGCATGTAAAGACTCAGAAGAGGAACAATTATCCTTGAAAAAGCCATTTATATATGGCAAAACATGTGTTGGAGTTTACATATCCCTAAGGTACTGTGAAACAGTATTGACTTGTCGATTGGTACTAACCATACGCTTTTAAGGAGGGAGTCTTTGGGAATTTGTACCCAATCATCTAATCAAGGATGTACCGCAAAAGGGATTTTAATGTTTTATATTTTATTTGAATTTTCAGATGTGTGGCTGGTTATGGGCCAAACATAACGCTGTTTTGATACTATTGAGCTTGGTAAAGGTCACACACATACAAGTAAATGCAATCTCAGATACCATATGGGTAAAATCATATCGGATTGCTCTATTTTTATGAGGGTTTTTTTTTCTTCTCTGAGGTTTTGCTGTAGAATATTCACCAGAGGTGGTGCCGGTTGTCAGTCTATCACAACATTGCTGATGACACAATAAAGCTTGATTAAAGCTCTTGAATGTGGAGAAATTTTGAATAGCCTCCTTTTAAAATTGAAGAACAATTGATCAGGAAAAGTGTATCATATATATAAATCAATTTATCCACCTTTATTATCGTGCACACTATCGCAATTATTTGCATTTTATTTTTGATTTGTGATTTTTTTTTTTTGGTTACACTATTAGGGTGACCATATTGCCGCTTAAAAAGGGACACATATGAAAAATACATATGTCAGGGTTCTTATACAAAACATTTCTTAAAACAGCCTTGAAAACAGCCCTGGCATATGTATTTTTCATATTTGTCCCACCCTAGCTATTATATAATATTTTAGTATACCATTACAATAAAAAGAGGTTTTACAGCATTGTTTCCTTCTTTTTTCAGTGCTAATTTGCATATTTGGAGCACAATGCCCATTAAATGCATGAGCAGTGGAGGTTTAAACAAATTAATGAATGTGCTACTTTACAGAAAAGGAAAAGGGTTGTGTTTTGTTAACCTGTAAACATTCTCAAAGCTTTGACTATGCAACTATTATATAACAAATATAAAAAAGTGAAAAAAATTCAGATGCGCCTAAGTGGATAAGTGCATATACTAAACTAAATATAATGTGCAACCTGTGCCATATGAATCAAATCTAAAATTACTATAAGTACAAAATATGTACTAAATACATAATATATATATATATATATATATATATATATATATATATATATATATATATATATATATATATATATAAAAATCTATGTATAAAAAGGAAAAATAAAATGTGAAAAAACATGTATTAAATAGATACAATGCTGATTGACATAAAGAATGAACACCAAAGCATATATTGAAACAAAAAAAAACAAAAAATAACGTAATGGTGTATAAATAACTAGTGATTATTGATTGAAGTGGTCACGATATGACCTTGACAGTCCACACTATATCAATGAGTGATGAAATCCCCAGGCAGCAAAACTTCTTCCAAAGGCTTGTTGGCCAAACACACAAATCTACAGGAACAAAATAAAAGAAGAGGCGCCAAATAGTGTGTATCGTACAGATATTGAGGCAGCGCACCCCTACTATGACATCTACTTACAAGATCCACAGCACTTGATAAGTGCCACAAACGCCTTCTGGACCATCAACAGCTGTCCAGATCACTGATCAAATACCTCATCCACGGGTCTGCAGCTGCAAATAGGAGGAGATAAAAGAAAGGGCACCGCAATAGTGTATATCAGTGTGTAAATGATCTACACAAACAAACGATAGTACCGTACTTACAAGGTATAAGGCATTTGATAAGTGCCACAAAAACCTTCTGGACAATTTGCAGCTGTCCAGCATACTGTGCTTACTAGTAAAGGGGATATCTTGCCTCTAACGTCTCCAGTCAATTCTTCAATCTTCAAAAGCCAGTGAATATATTCCAAAATACGTGTAGAATTTCGGCAAATACCAAAGTGATACCACAGTGTAATTGCTGGATCTCAGAATCCCAATCACAAAAGTGCAAGAGCCCAAATTGGAATAAAAAAAGCCATGATTAAAATTTGTAACAGATTTATTAAAATCAATATCGTCAGCCGGTAACTAAGACAGCTTCATCAGGTGTACAAATCTCTGAATGATCACAACTTATAAAGCCTGAGTCGGCGTCTATCCCGACCCAGAGCACATGCGTGAACAACCAAGTGAGCGTCAAACCAATGTGATTCCTGGAAAAAATGGCTCGATTTTGATAGGCCCATGAGATTGGCTTGTCTAAACACACCTAAATGTCTAGCAAATCAGATGTCCAGGATATACCGGCTCCAATTTGATAGGTGGATTATTGTAATGCTCGTAAACAACATTATCTGTTGCAGTTCTGACTCAAATAATTGAGAAACATCCATACAAAAAAATCAGGGAATAATAAAGATATAATGAGTATTATAATTCCCAAAAACTATTGAAATGTGACTTACATGGCTCCAACTCATTGCGAGAGAACCGCTGCTTGAAAATTATAGAGAACAACATTCTAAGTCAACATGAAAAATGACACAATATTAAGAATATAAATAATATAATGCTGACAATATAAAAGTGGTAATAATAATAATAATATAAATACCACAACTACGAGAGGGATTATCATATTGATACCTGCATTATATAAATCCCCAAATTGTTCCCCAATCAACACCGGTAGGATTATAACTAAGTTAATTGATATGGGCTTTACAGAAGGCATTCTAACTAAAAAAGAAAAAGAATACCTGGTCTCCACCTCACCTAACTTAGCATATTATTATCATTTACCGAAAGTCCACAAGTGCACCATCAACCCTCCCGGAAGACCAATTATATCGGGTGTGGATAATCTTACCTGTAATTTGTCTGTATGTAGACTATTTTTAAAAAAAATCAGTAATAGGTTTGCCATCCTATATAAAGGATACTCCAGATTTAATAGCCAAGATCTCTAAGATTGAGAAAGCGGGACGTAATCTGCTTTGGTGCACTTGTGATGTTGCATCGCTTTTAGGGTTGCACCGATACTAGTATCGGTATCGGTGCTGATACCAAGTATTTGCATGAGTACTTGTACTCGTGCAAATGCACCTATACTTAAACCGATACCTCCTATTACTACCCATATGCTATCTTGTGGTGTTTTTCAAACTGCATGTTCCCATTTAATTTTAAGCTGGAGTGGAGACTTAACTAAAAGTTTCACTTTTGTTCTGCCAATACAAATTGCTGTTATTTGTATTATTGTACGTCAGAGCAGTGCTCCTAAAAGCTGCTACTTTACAGCTGGAAGCCTACCTGGGAGAGATCACTGTACCTCATTCAGACAACCCCCTGAAGTAATGGGCAGTTAATAAACTGAGATGTAATGGCCCAAAAATATCTTTCTGACCCATGCAGTAGTGTGAAAAGTGAAAGACTGTTCAGCCTTGCATGAAATGTCCTTACTAATAGCAGAAACAGACTTACAGCTGAACATGCAGATATGCTTCTGTTCCTTAATAAGAACTTGCCACTAACTTTTGAAAAATTTATTCTAATTGCTAGATTACCTGTTATACTGTTACTTCTCATCTTGCACAATTATGCTCAAAACATACTGTACTCTGAGGAGCATCCTTAGCCAGGGCTGGTCTGGGAATAAAAAGCAGCCCTGGAAAAATATGAAGACCGGCCCTATTTTCTATTGAGTCAGTAGAATGCAAATGCCCCATTTTTCTCAAAGGGGATTACTGGGATACTCCTTCCCCAATATTTTTTTCAGAATTAAATTATATTACTTTGTATTAAGTACAAATGTCAGATTGATGAGTTTTATAGGCACCCTACAACCCAATTGCATCTAGTAATCACCCCTTTAAATTGTAGCTTTCCAGCCCCAGCTGCTGTAAGTTGTTATTTATTGTTATTATTAATATAGGTTATTGTAATATATTTATTTATAAACATGTTCTGTGAACTTTGTGACAACAAGCACATAAAACTGTTTAATTATTTAAAAATGTCTTTTGAGATACAGTTCATAATTATAAAGAAGTGATCTTAAATCATTGGTCTTTTTTGTGCTTGGTAAACTGTCATGACATAAAAAAGTATTGGTAATTGGTATCGGTGAGTATTTGAAAAAAAGTATTGGTACTTGTACTCGGTCTTAAAAGAATGGTATCGGTGCAACCCTAATCGCTTTATTCTAACATAGCTCATGATCTGGGTTTAAATGCAGTAGATTGTTTTTTAAAAAGGGACCAATACCTACCGACTAAACAAAGGCTTTTTTTTTATTGGAAGCAATATAATTTGGGCTAAAACACAATTATTTTGTTTATCAGGAACAATTTTGTTTTGCAGATTAAGGAAACGGCCATGGGCACCAGGTTTGCCCCCAGTTTTGCGAATTTGTTTATGGGGTTGTTTGAAGAAAACTATATCTACTATATACTATATCTACTACAACTCCCCTCTGGGGGCAAATCTGGTTTTCTATGGCCGTTTCATTGATGATTTGTTATTTATTTGGAATGGTTCTGAAGAAACAGCTAAGGAATTTATTAAGTCACTAAATAATAACAACATGGGTTTGAGTTTTACCTCCAAATTAAACAGTGAGAGTATTGATTTTTTAGATCTGGTATTAAGTTAGGACACTGAAGGACATATAATTACTAAGACTTACTTCAAGTCTGTTGATACTAACAGTCATTTGAATTTTAAAAGTAACCACTATAAAGCCTGGAAAAATAACATACCATTTAATCAATTTTCCAGAATCCGTAGAAACTGTAAAAACATTGATTTATATGATGAGCAAGTAGAAATTTTAAGATCAAGGTTTTTAGAGAAGGAATACACCAATATATTAGTGGAGGAAGGATATTTAAGAGCAAGCAATAAGGACAGATTAGAGTTCTTCAATAAGGTTGAAAAGGATAATTCTTTGAGAATGGGTTTTGAAATGAAAAGAAGTGAATCCCATAATTTGAGATTTATAACGAAGTATACTACCAATCACGATAAAATCAGACAAATACTTCATAGACATTGGTACATTTTGCGAAATGATCCAATTTTAAAAAGTCTTTTAGATGAATCTCCAATATGAACATTCAAAAGATCGCCCTCTTTGAAAAACAAACTAGCCCCAAGTAAAGTGGTAATGAATAAATATAAGAAAGAGACATCTTCAAAATTCAATATCTGGCTATTAGGAAATAAGAGTTTCTACATATGTAATCGTCCAAATTGTGGTCTTTGTGTTTTCACTACAGGGGATAGGATTAAATTTAAATCTTTTTCCACAAAAGAAGAGTTTGAGATTACTTCTCGTTTTTCCTGTGACTCTTGTTTCGTGGTCTATCTCCTAGAGTGAAAATGCGGTCTACAATATGTAGGCAGGTCCTCAAGACCCCTGAAGAAAAGATGGGGTGAACACAGTAGAAATGTAAAAAAAAGGGATTATGAACCACAGTGTCCCCCGACATAGTGTATGTTGCCATGAAGGTCAAACGGATGTCTTTAATATTTTTCCATTAGAGTTTATTAATCCTAAAAGGGGTAGAAATAGACTTATCCATTTAAGGCAAAGAGAAATGTTTTGGATTTGGAAATTAAAAACTCTAAACCTGCACGGTCTCAATGAAAATATAGTTATGACTTCATTTAACTAATGCTTAATAGTCACTGCTACCACGAGATGGGCCTTTTTTGTTCAACATTAGTATATATTACATTCATCTACATGTTGTATGCACTTTACTTATAGGGTTGTATGCACACCACTTGGTATCTTCAGTAGTCCTAGTATCTGATATTTTAAATATAGTCAATTAGGATTTGTCTTAGTGTACATGTGGCAGTTTACATTATGAATCTGTCAAACTTCGGATCATTTAGATTTCAATCTTTTGGTTGGTCAGTTTCCAAATACCTGTTTACCAACACAATGTTTTTTACCAGTTCAAAATGGTTTTTAATTTGTTGAATATGGGTTGTGGAAAGGGAAATGGTTAATAAATAACAACTACTATGAAGTAGATATCTTTGTTGTTAATCTTGTGCTTGCAGATCTAAGCATTGATTTTATGTTATCTAATTCTATTGTATATTATGTGTTTTGTTAATGCATGAACAACCACGTTATAATCCTACCGGCGTTGATTGGAACAATTTGGGGATTTATATAATGCAGGTATCAATATGATAATCCCTCTCGTAGTTGTGGTATTTATATTAATATTATTATTACCACTTTTATATTGTCAGCATTATATTATTTATATTCTTAATATTGTGTCATTTTTCATGTTCACTTAGAATGTTGTTCTCTATAATTTTCAAGCAGCGGTTCTCTCGCAATGAGTTGGAGCCATGTAAGTCACATTTCAATAGTTTTTGGGAATTATAATACTCATTATATCTTTATTATTCCCTGATTTTTTTTTATGGATGTTTCTCAATTATTTGGTCAGAACTACAACAGGTAATGTTGTTTACGAACATTACGATAATCCACCTATCAAATTGGAGCCGGTATATCCTGGACATCCGATTTGCCAGACATTTAGGTGTGTTTAGACAAGCCCCTCTCATGGGCCTATCAAAATCAAGCCGTTTTTTCCAGGAATCACATTGGTTTGACGCTCACTTGGTTGTTCACGCATGTGCTCTAGGTCGGGATAGACGCCGACTCAGGCTTTATAAACTGTGATCATTCAGAGATTTGTATACACCTGATGAAGCGGTCTTAGTTACTGGGAAACACGTTGTGGCAATATTCATTTTAATAAATCTTTTACAAATTTTAATCACGGCTTTTTTCATTCCAATTTGGGCTTTTGCACTTTTGTGATTGGGACTCTGAGATCCAGCAATTACACTGTGGTATCACTTTGGTATCTGCCAAAATTCTATACGTATTTTGGAATATATTCATTGGCTTTTGAAGATTGAAGCATTGACTGGAGACGTTAGAGGCAAGATATCCCCTTTGCTAGTAAGCACAGTGTGCTGGACAGCTGCAAATTGTCCAGAAGGTTTTTGTGGCACTTATCAAGTGCCTTATACCTTGTAAGTATGGTACTAACGTTTGTTTGTGTAGATCATTTACACACTGATATACACTATTGCGGTGCCCTTTCTTTTATCTCCTCCTATTTGCAGCTGCAGACCCGGGGATGACGTCTTTGATCAGCGATCTGGACAGCTGTTGATGGTCCAGAAGGCGTTTGTGACACTTATCAAGTGCTGTGGATCTTGTAAGTAGATGTCATAGTAGGGGTGCGCTGCCTCAATATCTTTATGATACACACTATTTGTTGCCTTTTCTTTTATTTTGTTCCTATAATATAACAAATGCTTGTGCTTTGAATATTGTTTTTATACATATTTCTCATTCTATAGACTGCATATAAATATACATAAAGCGAGGAAGAAAAGAACACTGAGTCCCATAGTTTGCATAATCCTTAGTTTATTGGATCTGAGCCATAGGGTACAAAAAGGTTCTCCCTATTATCTGACGTGTTTTGTGCATGTGCTTCATCAGAGATCTGATATCAATATAACTGAGAGTCATTAGTAAATCAGACTTCCTCTTACGAAGAGTCCTTTGTGTACCAAAAGCCTGCAACTGTTTTTGTGCTTAACCAATAAAGGGACAGTCTAGTCAAAATTAAACTTGCATGATTCAGATAGGGCATGTCATTTTTTTTAAATTTCTTTATTTAAGATCCAACAGAATATACACTTTGATTTATACATGTATGATCACATAAGGACAAACATAGAGAAGCAAGAGGAAGCACCTCGCAGAGTGCCTAAAAAAGGAGAAGAAAGAAAAAAGAAAAAAAAACATATAACATAACGAAAAAGGCATCCTTCTGAACTTTAAACCAAGATACAGTATCGTACCCCTATTTGTTACTTTTCCTCCAAAAATAAAAAACAGAGCTCCAAGTGAGAGTTCTTTATCTAACCTGGATCTAGTCCTATTATATAAGCTCAAATGGTCAATTTCACTAGGAGAAAAAGATTTAATAAAAACTGACCATTTAGACAAAAATGCAGTAATATCATGTTCATCGTTTAAATTGGTATCCATCTGTTCAAGAATACATTTTTTTTTCAAGCAGTTTTTAACCTCTGGAATACTGGGGGTTGCTCTCCCTTTCCATTTTTTGAGGATTAAATATCTAGCTGCCAAGATGGCCATATTGACAATTTTGATATTTACCTGCCGTTTCTCCGGGTCCTTCCATAAGTACAATATATGTGATAGCGTTAATGCCAAAGGTAAGATCCCTAAAGTTTTATTGAGCAAATATTGTAATTTAAACCAAAAATGTTGAATCCTTGGGCCATCCCATAACATATGTACAAGATTAGCCGAAGGCAAGGAGCACCTGGGGCAGCAGTTATAATTAAGATGTCCACACCTAAAACCTTTCTCAGGAGTGAAGTAAGTCATAAGAAGAAATTTAATATGAGATTCTCTCCAAGATTCTCTCCAAGAGGAGGAAAGAGTGGTTCGCATTACTTCAAAAATTGAGGATTGGATAAGACTAGTATCCACATAATTTTGCAATGAGGCTGTGGCCCATTTGATAGAGATCTTTTCCAGATTAAGGATACCCTTAAGGGAGCTCAGGGCTTGATAACAAGGAGAAACTGTCATGAATCCATTTTTAAAGGGACAGTATACACTCATTTTTATATAACTGCATGTAATAGACACTACTATAAATAATAAGGTGCACAGATACTGATATAAAAATCCAGTATAAAACTGTTTAAAAACTTACATAGAAGATGTCAGTTTGGCTCTGTTGAAAAGGTAGCTGGAAAGCCCACTGCAAGTGGCAAATAAGACACTCCCCCCCTCTCCCTTCTTTTGCATATGAAAATACTTTTTACACAAACAGGAGCAAGCTGGAGAAGGTAGCTGACGGTATTCACATAAAGCTTTGGGGCTTGGTTAGGAGTCTGAAAATCAGAGCAATGTTATTTAAAAATAAGCAAAACTATACAGTTATTTAAAAAAATGAGTGTATAATGTCCCTTTAACTAAAACAAACCATTTCTCAATGCTCCCTAAAGTCCAGTTCCAGCCAAAGTTACTTGCTAGATTAAACGCAAAGTGCCTTGCTTGTAGATATGCAAAAAAATCTTTTTGAGGGAGATTAAACTCCCCCCTAAGGGAACCAAAGGTTTTAATGCACTTCCTATCAAAGTCAAGCAATTGGGAAACATTACTTAAACCTAGACTATTTCCACCTCTGGAAAGGTGATAATTGGAGTCCATCTTGAAATTGAGGATTACTTGATAATGGCATATATTTAGATACCCTATGGGCTAAATCAAAGAGTTTAAAGACTCTCCTCCAGGCCTGGAGTGGGTTAGATATAGTTCTCAGTTTTTTCACCTCTCTGGGTAATGAACTAAGATTGCAATGAATTATTGCTACAGGTGAAAGTGGATAAATTATACTTCTCTCAAGTTCATTATCAGTAACATAGTATCTCACAAAGATCCAATCCATAATTAAATGCACTAGAAAAGCATAATTATATAATTTAATATCTGGTAAAGCTAGCCCTGCAAATTTTCTAGGAAGAGAGAGTTTAGATAGGGAAATTCTGAGTTTTTTATTTTGCCAAATGAAACTTCTCAGGGCGGTGTTAAATGTTAAAATATCTTTTTCCTTAAGAATCAATGGAGTATTCTGAAGAACAAAGAGAAGTTTAGGAAGACATACCATTTTATACAGGGCTATACGGCCTGACAGAGAAAGGGGAAGATTTTGCCAATTTTGCAAACTCTCTTTAATTTTATTCAACACTGGGAAGATATTAAGGCTGTACCAAGTATCTGGATTAGAAGAAATTGTGATACCCAGGTACCTAAAAGATCCAGAGACTACTTTGAATGGTATATTTGTAAGGGATTCATTGGATTGTTTAATCCAGAGAAGTTCAGATTTTGCGGGATTCACCTTATACCCAGAAAAAGAACCACACTGATCAATAATTGTTAAAAGTTTTGGAATATTAATGGAAGTGTTTGTAATATATATAAGAATATCATCAGCATATAAAGCTATTTTTAGCTCCTTCTTGCCAATCTTAATCCCTTCAAGATGATGTCTGACATAGATAGCGAGAGGTTCAATGGAGAGGTTGAAGAGAAGAGGAGAGAGGGGGCACCCCTGCCGAGTTCCTCTTCTGAGCGAGATATCTGAAGAGAGCATACCATTAACTAGCATCCTTGTAGAGGCCGCGTTATATAGATTGTCAATGAATTCAAGAAAACTACAGTGGAAGCTAAAACATTGAAGAGAGTAAAGTATATGATCATAGTGAACTGAATCAAAAGCTTTTTCAGCATCTATTGAAATAATTGCTGAATCAGGGATATCCCCCCCCCTCCACTCCCCAACCTCTCCCGAGTTTTAAAGTAGTCTATGGTGAGGAACACTTCCCTTATCTTAGCTGAGGAGTTTCGTTTAAACATAAATCCTGCCTGGTCCTTATGAATAATACCGGGAAGAAGAGATTGAAGCCTCAATGCCAAGATAGAGGTAAGTATTTTGTAATCTGAATTTAACAAGGCTATAGGCCTATATGATTCCTTCTTGCCGGGATCCTTCCCTTGCTTAAGAATTAGAGTAGTATAGGAAGCAGTAAAGCTGGAGGAGGGCGAGCTACATCTAATGTACATATCGTTATAAAGTAAAGTTAATGTGACACAATTACCGGGGATACTATCTTGAAGAATTCATTGGGGAGAGCATCCGGACCCGGAGCTTTATTCAAAGAGAGATCTTGAATTGCTCTAGACACTTTGGGCTCAGAGATAGGAGAATTGAGAGTTTCAACTAGTTCAGATGCTAGTGCCTGGTAAGAAATTTTACTCCAGAAATCCTCATGCTCCAAATTATTTGAGTTTTTAAGGGAGTACAGGTCCTGATAATAACTTGAGAAGGTCTTCAGGAGTTCTTCTGGCATTGTTAGAGTTTTACCTTCTACATGTAGAGAGTCAATCAAGGATGAACCTTTATCCCTCTTGACTAGGCTTGTGAGAAGTTTTCCGGTTTTGTTTCCATATCTAAATAATTTAGCCTGAAATCTCAGATCTTTCTGAGATGACCTGTAAAGAAGGAAAGAGTCCCTTTCCTTTAATGCTCGCGTATATCGTGCCCAGCTCTCAGATGTTTTCTCTAAGAGGTGACAATTGTATGAATTAGATACTGACTTCAAGATTTCCTTTTCCCTAAGTTTGAATTTCTTTGTCCTATTTATGCTATAGGCTAGAATCTCCCCCCTGAGAACTGCTTTCGCAGTTTCCCAAAAAATAGCGGGGCGGTTGATATATTCATGATTAAAGGAGGCGTACTCTTCGAACTTAGATTTAAGCCAGTTTTTAAACTTTAAGTCTGATGCCAGATACACTGGAAAATAAAACCGATGGTTTCGAGAAGCAAGATCACTAAGCTGGAAGTCGAGAAAGATAGGGGCATGATCCAAGATACAGATAGGGAGAATCCCAGAGACAACTTTTAGTTTACACAACCTTTCATCTAAAAGAAGTAAAAAAGAAGTAAATCCTTGAAAGTGACTTATGTGCCTTAGAAAGACAAGTGAAGTCTCTGGAATCAGGATTCTGTGACCTCCATAGGTCTCTGACCCTAAGGTTCTGAAAAAGTCTAATAAACCATTTTGATTCTAGGTTATCTCTTTTACTTCTAGGACAAGAGGGTTTTTGTCTTAATCTATCTAGAAGGTATTGTGGTGCCATATTAAAATTCCCTCCTACTATCAGGTAACCCTCCGCATATGTCATGATATTAGCTTGAAGTGATTCCCAAAAAGGCAAACTAAAGACATTGGGAGCATAAATATTGCATAGTGTATATAGTACCTTATCTATTTTAATTTTTATCATTAGGAACCTTCCCTCTGAATCTACGTTAATATGGAGAACTTGATAATTTAACTTTTTTCCTAAAAGAATCACAACACCTCCTTTTATTTGTACACTGGGAGAGGAAAGAACTTCCTTAACCCATGAGCACTTAAGCTTAAGAACTTCTTCCAATTTTAAATGGGTTTCCTGTAGGAAGGCAATATTAATATTTATTTTTCTTAAATGAGATATTATTGTTTTTCATTTAATGGGGATGTGATACCCCCAATATTCCAAGAGGTTAACTTAAATCTACTTGTCGCGTCCACCATCTAGAAAAAAAAGGGGAACTTTATATAAAAAGAAACTAAATGTGCTAAAACCACAACACAAAGCAAGCCAACATGACTAAGAAGATAATACAGATATGACCAATGAAAAAAGGGACAGGAAAACACAAGGGGGGAGGAAAAAAAAAAGGGGTGGAGGAATCCAACGAAAAACAAAACAAAAACACCCCTCGTGCCAATTGCAGTCCCATCTGGGCCGCGGCCACCTATGGCCCAGGGGTCATCCCTAAAAAGAACTGATATGATGAACCATAAACCTGACATTCTTGAATAATAATTATCTATCTCTGTCCCTGTCTTACCCAGGAGGCAACGTCTGAACAATGAATTTTTCTGTGTCTCTAGCTGACTCAAAGTAATGTGTGTAGTTATCGATTGTTATCTTCAATCTAGCTGGGTAGATTAGGGTAGCTCGATGGCCCTGATTAATTAATCTTGTGCAGATTGGGGCCAGTTCTCTCCTCTTGGCTGATGTCTCAGCCGAAAAATCTTGAAAAAACATTATCTTTGCATCACCAAGGAATATAGGTTGATTTATAAAAAAAATGTAAATAAAGTAGGTTTATCTTGGTAATTTAATACTTTAGCAATAATTGGCCTAGGTCTGTAGTTCCCTTTTTCGGATTGTAACCATCCTAATCTATGAACTCTCTCTAGTACTATGTGTGGTTGTGACTGCGGGAGTTGCGGTAGTGTAACTGTTAGTAGCTTGCTGAGGTCTTCATATTGCTTTTCTTCAGGAACCCCTATCACTCTGAAATTATTCCTCCTGGAGCGATTCTCCAGGTCTTCTAACTTATTCTGTGCTTTTAAGATCTTAGAATTTATATCTTCTAACTTGGTATTATGACCTCCTGTAAGGTCCTCTAGGTCTGAGATTCTTTGTTCTGCCTCAGACAGTCTGTTAGAGAACTGGCGTATTTCATTTGTTAATACCGAGATATCTTGCTTGATCTCATTTTTGAGAGCATCAAATTTAGGAGTCAAGGCTTCGGATATCCTTATAACTAAAGATTGTGTGTCTATCGTTTTGTTCGTCTGCACTGGATTAATAATTGTAGAATGTATATCTGCCAAGGTTTCCAAGATAGTCTTATTTTTCTTATCTCTATGCCTAGCTGCCACAACTGAGGGATGAGTTTTAGAATGTGCAGTGAAAAATGTATCCATGTGCTTGTGAGATTGCTGTGAAGACGAGGAGTAACAAGTACTCCGATAAGTGAAAAGAAGCCTGTGAGAGGAAAGAGGGGAAAAAAGACCCCATAGTGAACCATGAATTCAAGAGAAAAAAAAAAGGGGGAGCGAGAAGTGAAGAACGTGTGTGAAATTGTGAGGATATAGAAGGGGAAGAGGGACAAAAAAAAGGGGGGGAGAGAGGTAACTGTGTAGAGAGGGAAAAAAAAGAAGAAAAAACCTTACTCGTCAGTTAGGAAGGTTGGCAAATAATTTAATTTGGTATCACCACGGCGGATATGAGTACTAGAAGAACCTTTTGCAGATGAATATCACGTCCTAAGCAGAGAAGAACCTTCTCTCTATTTTCTTATACCTTCCAGTGAAAATATAATATTCTCAATAGTACTCTTTTATTAATAGAGGTGTTTTAGGCCCAGACCAGCTATATCTACTAGATTAACTAGTTCTATTTCATCTATATTTGGTGAACTAGCAAAATATATGCTACAAAGTTAAACCCACCACTCCACAAGTACTAGAATTTACACAAATATTTTTACTTATTGGGGCCTAGTTATCAAGCCGTCAACCTCAAATACGCTGGAATTCCGCAGTGTATTTGTGGCGAGGCTGATTCGCCTTAGTTATCAAGCCCTAGATACCGGCAAAAGTAGAATTTAGTGACGTAAGCTTCGATCCGCCGGGCAAAGTCCGACACAGATCGATTCTTACGTCACTACAGATGTTCCGCACACGGCACAATCTGACTACTTTTGCTAGTTATCAAAAAACTAGCAGGTACGCTCAGCACTTTTCCGGCCAGCGTACCTGGTTTTCAATCCGCCGCCCTGGAGGCGGCGGATTCCATAGGAATCAATGGGAGTCTGACCATAGCGAAAGTTCATGTTCGCTGCTGCCCAACATCCCATTGATTCCTATGGGAGATGTCTACACCTAACACCCTAACATGTACCCTGAGTCTAAACACCCCTAATCTGCCCCCCCTACACCGCTGCAACTAAATAAATGTATTCCCCCTAAACCGCCACTCCCGGTCCCCGCCGCAACTATAATATATGTATTAACCCCTAAACCGCCGCTCCCAGACCCCGCCGCCACCTACATGATACCTATTAACCCCTATCCTGCCCCCCTATACCGTTGCCCTCTATAATAAAGTTATTAACCCCTATCCTGCCGATCCCGGACCTCGCTGCAACTAAATAAATAGTTTAACCCCTAAACCGCCGCTCCCAGACCCGCCGCCACCTACATGATACATATTAAAGTTATTAACCCCTATCCTGCCGATCCCTCCGTGTGCTGGTTAATATAGTAAGTATAGGTTATGTGTTTTTGTAATTTGCTTACAGCAAGCTTATTTTGACCCAATCACTATATTATATAAAAAAACAGCTTACTTAACTAATTACTAAGTTCTGTTGTGACTAGTGTTAGAAGACACATGTTAGAATTTTTTTCCTACATCAACACAAGTTTTGAGATGTTGCTTTAAGTGTTGATATTATCACCTATAATAAGCTTGACATTGGCCTCTATTTTTCAAAGTCTGGCGGACCTGATCCGACAGTGCGGATCAGGTCTGCCAGACCTCGCTAAATACGGAGAGCAATACGCTCTCCGTATTCAGCATTGCACCAGCAGCTCACAAGAGCTGCTGGTGCAACGCCGCCCCCTGCAGAATCGCGGCCCATCGGCCGCCATCAAGGGGGTGTCAATCAACCCGATCGTACTTGATCTGGTTGAATTACAGCAATGTCTGTCCGCCTGCTCAGAGCAGACGGACAGGTTATGGAGCAGCGGTCTTTTGACCGCTGCTTCATAACTGGTGTTTCTGGCGAGTCTGAAGACTCGCCAGAAACACGGGCCGTCAAGCTCCTTTCGGAGCTTGATAGATAAGCCTCATAGACTCAAATTGAAATAAAAATAATTGTGTTAGCAATAATGAAAGCATAATATAACATTATTTCAATAGTAAGTTGTACCAATCCTAAAAGGAAATTAATTAGTTTTGGCAACAGTAAAACAGAAAGGTAACTTGCAACAATTGACAGTTGCGTAATATATCAGAGAGTAGTTTTAATTTACTTTTTTTCCCCTTTCTTTCCCTTTTTTCCTTCTCTGCTCCTTCCCTCCCTCTGCCTTCTTCCCTCTCTTTTTCTTCCTTTCCCCTTTTTCTTTTCCTTCTCTTTTAGTGATGTTATAGAAGTAAAGATTACTATATCTTTTAAATGACCTGAGAGAAAAAGATTGCGTTCAAATATCATAGGAACTGAATCATAATATGGTATCTTAGAAAAGTGCCCCTGCAATGTTCCAGTTCAGATGTTTAATGACTCCTTAAGAACTCAGAGTCAATAGGGGGAATATTTCACCCTAGGACACAATAAGCGACAGAGTCCAATATCGCCCAGGCGCAAAGTTCAAATTGGGCCCTGTAAAAGATGTAACAGTACCTGACCCAGTCCATGGGAATCACAGCTAGTAGAGGGGAGCTCCACCCTCGGCAGCAGACCAGGGCCCCCTCATGCAGCACCGGTGAGAGGGGGCAGGCAAACAGAGTGGACCAACTCTAGGATCCTTGCAAAGGCACTATCCAAGGCAAAAGCACCTGTGACCAGGCAACGCCGCAACCACACCGGGAGCCGCATTAAACAAGCTCCCCCTCTTGCAGCACCGGTGGGAGGGGGAGATGAAAGAAAACACACAGGAGTGACGGCCTCAGTCAGCAGACCAAAGAAAGCAGTGGACAAGGCAGCTACAGGCAATGGCCACCTCAATAGGCCACATGCAGCAAGCATAGAGCAGAAACCACAAACACAGATAGGTTACAGCTATCCAAAGGACACTCAGCCGCTGCCTCGGGATCCAAGTGTGTCAGATACCAAGACATCCCCCCTCACACAGCACCGGTGGGAGGGGGGGGGGAGAGACAGCTCAAACCAGACCGGGACAACAATCTCTGATAAGATGTCAACAAACAGGCTACAACCAGGTATGCGGAGGGGGAGGTAACAATATAAAAATGATGCGCCTCCGTAACTCACCCCAGGGCTTCCGTGGGGAAAACAGCTGATCACAGGAGGAAACGAGTACCCCACTGGAACAACCTCCAGATCATGAGAGGACAGCAGCTGGTTGCAATGCTCCCTTCGGATACCAAGCTAAAGTCGCCAGGCATGGTGGAAACAAATCGCTTCTCTATGGGGTTCCTATCGAGAGCACTGCCAGGTAGATTTTTTTTTTTCAAGCGGGGAAAGTTGTAGGTATCAGCCAATGCAATAGAGCATGTCCCCCCTCACGCAACACCCATGGGAAGAGGGAGAAGGTGATCCCGTTTTAATAATCTTTACACCTGGGATTGTAATTCTGTACAGGAATTAGACAAAGAACAAAGAGCTGATGTGCAGCGAGGTAATAGAAAACAGCCAGTGTTAAACAGCTTAGTGCAATGGTATAGCACTAATGGAGCTCCGGTAGTGATAGTAAGAAACTAAACAAGCAGCCCAAGGTCTGGGTTTTTCCGGCGCGAAAGTCCTCTGCCAACAGCTCGCAGGGAAACATAGAGCAGGTGTTTCACCTGACCTTACACACATGCTCCTCCCCGGTAGCATAGGGCATGTCATTTTAGACAACTTTCCAATTTACTTTTATCATCAAATTAGCTTTGTTCTCTTGGTATTCTTTGTTGAAAGCTAAACCTAGGTAGACTCATATGCTAATTTCTAAGCCCTTGGAGGCTGCTTCTTTTCTCAGGGCATTTTGACAGTTATTCACAGCTAGAGGGTGTTATTTCATGTGTTTCATATAGATAATGTGCTCACGCATGTAAAGTTTCCTAGGAGTCAGCACTGATTGGCTAAAATGCAAGTCTGTCAAAAGAACTGAAATAAGGGGGCAGTCTTCAGAGGCTAAGATACAAGGTAATCTCAGAGGTAAAAATATATTAATATAACCGTGTTGGTTATGCAAACCTGGGAAATGGTTAATAAAGGGATTATCTATCTTTTTAAACATTAAATATTCTGGAGTAGTCTGTCCCTTTAATGTCAACTTACTATTATTACTTTTATATGAATATCACCTCTACTGTTTTAATAAATCACACAAATTTTAGTTTGTTCATTTTTATGTGATACATTTTATAACATTATTGCATATTTCAGACTCATAAATATATTTCACACACATACATGCACACACATATGCAGTCATACGCACATACAAACATGCACACACATAGGCAGTCATACAAACACACATACATGCACCCACATACGCAGTCATACGCACACACATACATGCACACACATACGCAGTCATACACACACACATACATGCACACACATACGCAGTCATACACACACACATACATGCACACACATACGCAGTCATACGCACACACATACATGCACACAAACACATATGAAAATTAACTTTCAAATGTTTTTGGTTTTCTGAGTAAAATGTTCAATTAGGCTAATAATATTGAAGTTGCTTATCTGTTTATTTATTTTTTAAAGAAGTGTAACTCATTAAAAGGGTTAGATTACGAGTGTTGCGCTTGAGCAATTAGGGTATATTATGGCTCTTTGCGCACGTTGGAAGTAGCACGGGAATTACGAGTTGAAAGTAAACGTGTTTGCTTGAGCGGGTTAGCACACTTTCAGAGCTCTGGTTAACTGTTACGCTCGACTAAAAAGTTGCACAGAAAACATCAAAAATATATTGTACAGTACAGATACACTCATAATAAAAATGTCTCATCTCATCCGTATAATAAAGGAAAGGTATGATATGTATGTTTGTGCACTTTACATTGAGGAGTATACCTTTAAATAATCACTTAGGCTATGGGTATTAAAGGGTTAACCCAATGTAAAGGCAGAGAGCTGGAGAACAAGGACTGGCAGCAGCCAGAAACGTATACAGTGTCGCCTTTACTCTTTGCTTATAGCAATGTATTTGCTTTTACTTTGGAACCCATGCTTTTAAATTGACTTTGAATAAAAAAATTACACTTTTATATATTTGCTGTCTTCTGGATTGTTGATTCTTGTCTGAGTGCGGAGGAAGTGTTTGGTGTTTAAAAGTATTTTATGGTTCCATTTTAGTACCAGGTTTCAATCAAATTATTTTGAGCATTGTGTGCAATTGCTCTTTTTGTGTAGGTTTAAGGTAACGTCCCATTAATGCTTCTATTCAACATTGGATTATTCTAAAATGATGCCATAATAAGTTTGTTGCTATGTTAACCTGACTTTACACTATAACATTTATGTTTAACGTCTGCGCTCTTTATCTGTGATCACCTCTAGAGAGAAACAAGAACAAAGATACATTAAATTCATTAAATGAAATGAAATAAAAAATGTTCTATTTAAGAATAATTATTCTATTCCTTGTTTTAATAAATAATTACATTTATTGATATATGTAATATTAAGTGCTGCCCTAGGCCTAAGCCTGGCTGTAATTATGGAGATATGTGCTTGATTATATTTTTATACGTAAATACATATTGATATTTACATAAGAACATAACTGCAACGATTCCTTTACATGGGTCAGCACTAAATTTTACATAGAACAATCTATTTCTAAAGTGAAAGATGTGCATTGTTTGCAAACATTACTATTTCAATGGGAACTTGGCCTTAAAACATTTACCTAGTAGAGCTGGGCGTACATTTTATCAAATTACCGACAGCCTCCAAAAGTGTATGAATGGTTTGGGCTTTCAGTGGAAATCTGATGTAATTTAGCCCTTTATGCTTCTTATGGTTTTTGAAGAAAGAATCATTAAAAAGAGTATACTTTCATTTAAAAATTTACAATAGGCATCTATTTTTTATTTTAAGTAATTTTTATGATATTTACCTTTATAATGTATCTGTGTTCTACTGCCCACCGAAACGGATCATTTACAGTCCAATAAACAGCGCAGTCGGACGACTTGTCAGAGCCACTGAACATCCGCACATTAGATCAGCAGTCATTTTACCTACATCTGCAGTGTCCCAGGTTAGGCAGAGCGGAAGAATATGTGGTCGGAAAGATCAAGAGTTGCCTACATATAAACACCAAGTATGTAAAGCTCAACATGAGGTTCAGCACAAGCTAATGTATGGTGCCGAGCTTTCACTGGGTACTATACCAAACCCAGATACCACATTAACAACAACAAAAGGCAGCAGCACTACACTACACTACAATTAAATAAATCGCATTAATTAAATACAGTTAACTAAATTACAAAAAAAACAAAACACTAAATTACACAAAATAAAAAAGAAATGATCAAATATTTAAACTAATTACACCTAATCTAATAGCCCTATCAAAATAAAAAAGCCCCCCAGCCAATTGGAACAGCCAATAGAATGCAAGCTCAATCCTATTGGCTGATTGCATCAGCCAAGAGGATTTTTTCACCTTTTTTTTAATTCCAATTGGCACTTAACCCCTTGAGTGCTAACAACGTCTCTGAGCCATCTCAGAGTTTCCCGCTCTGGTGCTAACGACGGCTCAGAGCCGTCGCTAGCACTCTCCCACCTTGAGGGAGATCTGGGGTCTCCCCCCCCGCTCCTACCCTGGCGATCGTGCCTGTAGAGTGACAGGTATCACCAGGGCTTCTCGTTTTGCATGGTGATGTCACGAGCAATAACGTGATGACGTCACCGTGCAACTTTATTTATACTTAACAATCTTAAGTATAGGAGCAGGGGGCATGCTGCTTAGAAGCCTGTATCTCAGGCATCTAAGCAGCTACAGACCCCGAAGACCCACCATTGGAAAGGTAATCGCCTAACCTTTCTTGGGGGTCTGAAAGAAAAATTAAAAGAAGTTTTAAAAAAAAAGTTAAAAAAATAAAAACATTAAAAAATCTTAGCACCCAGGTGGGAAAGTGCTTAGCACTCAAAGGGTTAAAGGAACCTTCATTCTTCAGTAGCCATGGAAAGAAGAGGATGCTCCACGCAGGATGGATGAATATAGAAGATGCCGTCTGGATGAAGACTTCGGCCCGCTTGGATGAAGACTTCTCCCGGCTTCATTGAGGACTTCTTGCCGCTTGGATTAAGACTTCTGCTGCTTCATTGAGGATGGATGTCCGGTCTTCAAAAGCTGTAAGTGGATCTTCTGGGGTTAGTGTTAGGTTTTTTAAGGGTTTATTGGGTGGGTTTTATTTTTAGATTAGGGTTTGGGCTGAAAAGAGCTAAATGCCCTTTTAAGGGCAATGCCCATCCAAATGCCCTTTTCTGGGCAATGGGGAGCTTAGGTTTTTTAGATTCAGTTTTTTGGGGGGGTTTGGTTGGGTGGGTGGGGGGTTTTTACAGGTAAAAGAGCTGATTTGTTTGGGGCATATTTATATTTGTAAGGGAGTGTTTATGTTAAATCTAATGATATCATAGCAAAGCAAAACATGACCTCACCACTGCTGATGCTGATTGGCTATTGTTTTTTTGTTTTTTTTTTCATCTGGACAGCAACTGAAGTATAACTGTTCACAGAGCACTTAATTTGAGGTAAAGTATCTCCTCTTTTTACATAGAGATGTTCAGGGGATATTTTCATGTCAACTAAACAAGAGTACAAGAGTACAATATAAAATATTTGATTTTAAATGTTGTAAAACATAAGCGAGAACATTTTTCTAAGAACAGATTAATAAAGGAGATAAGAAATGGCAAGTGGATACATTATTCTTGCTTATCTTTCCTTTGCTTGTTAGAAAAAGCAAATTCTTAATATTTTTTTTAAATAACCCCCACCCCCTCACACCTTTTTAAGTTATATGTTAATTATACCATCATTACCATTATGGTATTCATTAAGGGACAATTAGGTCAAAATGGAACTTTAATGATTAAGATAGAGCAGGTAATTTAAAACAGTTCTCCAATGTACTTCAATTATATAATTATGCACAATCTTTTTATATGATAACTTGCAGAACCATCAGTTCCTACTGAGCAGCATGTACAAAAGTTCACAGTGTATACGTATACAAGTCTCATTGACTGATGGCTGTCACATAATACAGGGAAATTTAAGGAAACGTACATATTAAGAAGAAAATCTACTGCTCATTTTAAATGCAGAGTGTTATTGCAATTTTTTTAATATGTGTTTGTTTATGAAATTCAACTTTATTTCATGGTAATTATTCTGTTGTTCAAATGGTTCAATGAATATTCCCCTTGACATTCCTTCTACCAATTGTTTCTACAGAATGTATGTTAACAATAAATATTACCATTCAAAAAATTAATACAACTTCAAATTTGCATTTGAATATTTCTTGCAATGTGTCAGGGCACAGGTAAATACATACTTATATATATATATATATATATGTATGTCAATAGGACAGGGAAATGTGTTTATGTATGAAACCATATTTTTATCAGATATTACTGGAATAAGGTTTAAATTCTGATGTCAGGATTTAACTCACAAAACCCCCGCAAGTTTGAATAAACATTTCAGGACTAAACTACAGACAGGATGTCTCCAGTGGGTTGACACTAAACCATTTTCTCCTTAATTAAAAATACAAGCTTCAGAGCATCCCTTACCCCCATACAGTTAATAAAAACATAAATGTCTAAGGCTGTTGATTTAAGAGATAATGAGATGGGAATTAGCAGACTGGAATCAGGATACCATTTGTCTTTCAAACTGGAAAGGTGTAATAGGATCTCAAAAATGACATGTTTTGTGAGAATGTCAGCATTACTCTCAGGTACAAAAAGACCCCATGTGGTGAGTAAAATACGGGGTGTCTGGAATTTCCTTTTTGAAGCTTGATGAGATAGAAATTAGATTGCTGGAATCTCAAATACACATGTTAAGATGTGACCTTGAAATTTACTGAACATACAGCAAACAATTATTTTTTAATGCATGCCTCAGAATGTATTAAATATAGAAATTTGGAAAATTGTCTGATTCTCTATTATTACATGGGTATTTGCTAAGCTTGATAGTTAACTATTTAGTCAGTCTAAAATGTTTAATAACCTCGGTATTGTTTGTATTTTTCAGACATGTAATTTCAGATCTGCATGAAAAGGATTCATATAGCCAGAATTTATTAGAAACGTGAAATATGGTATATTCATGTTAGAACACAATGCAGTACTGAATATAAAATAGGCTGTTATTTGCATAGAAATGAATGTGTATATATGTATCTCTTTGAAAGCATGAAGTGTCTTAGCATCTATGTTTTAAGAATCTTTGTGGACCTAAAAGGAAATGATTAATGACACTTATTATTTTATTTCAGGTGGACCATGGGCAAAATTCCTGCATGCAAAAATTGTGGAAGACATAGAGCATACTATATTATATGAAAACATATTAGATGTATAAATGCCATTAATTTCAGAAACAGGACACATTATTTTAATATAATATACTGTGTTTCATATCAAAATGATCAGAAAATCCATAAGATATTACTTATCCAAAACAAATATTGTGAGTAGTTGTTGCAGTAAATTATGATAAAATGAATAACCATTTCATAGAAATACTGAATTAAGTTGTTAAAATGTTTAGAAATGGTATTGCATGTATTGCTGTGTTGTGCTGTCTGCTGCCACCTAGTGTTATGATGCGAAATTGCAGCCATGAGATGATTGGTTGTTGCAAGGATGCATTTCCTTGACAACATACATTTCCAAATGAACCAATCCATGTTCAGTTGCAAAGAGCCAATTCTAGGCAAGGTTTCCTTTGGGCATTTCCAATACTCACCAATGACTGATAATAATCAAAAAAAGGGGAGGGGTGAAATCAGATGATTTAACCCCAAGCATAGAGACTGAGAGGAGGCTGCTGGCTAATCCTGAAGGAATAACTACTGTGGTTATTATTAAAGCACACAGCTACTCTTGGACTCCATATGCAATATCCCCAATTTTGAAATTCTGAGGTGAAATTGAATCTGTTGAGAAACATTGGAAACTGTATAATGATTGGTTTATTTGGTAAAGTATTGAAATTACATGTGATGTTTTAAAATAAATTATATACATAGTCACTACAGTTAAATTACAATTGAAAGATTGGAGAGAGCAAATTGTGTTTTAAATTGTATTGCATAACCTTAAATAGTTCTTAACTTGCCTATTGGTATGCAAATATTTAAAGTAAACATTTCTTATTGCTGTATGTAGCAGATTTAAAGAAGTATTTAGAAAAAGCAAAAAGAAAGAAGATTCCACAAAATAAGTGCAATCTCAAAGTCTAGGATACAAAGCACATATAGACACAGGACCAGAAGATTCAATGCAAAAACAATAATTCTTTATATGTGAATATATATATAAAGTGCATAAAAAAAAAAAAACACATATATGTACAGTTCAAAACATACAATACATCAACCATACAAATACATTCATACTCATAACAGTAAAAAGGGGTACCCCAATTGAGCAGCAAGAAGTTTTCAACTTATTATTAATAAGGTGCACCATATGAGTCCAGAGACTGTAATTTCCAATTTTAACAAAATATTGGAGCAAACTTTAGGATACTTTAGAATACATGCAGTTAATTGCATAAGCCAACCATCATAGAGCAGAAATTGCACAGGAAATAACTTTGAAATCATGCAGTTAGTTGAATAAGCCAGATGTCATGAAGCAAGAATCATAGCGTTATTGCAAAAGATCGTCAGTGCAATGTAAATTAATATGTTAGACTCATAAAGCTCAGTCCTGTCCAAACATCCAGATGTTCTGTGTAAATGTTAGCAGTCAAGCAGTAAAGCAAAGTTCATTCCTTATCAGTATTGCAACAATAACAAAGCGCAGTCTCTGTAGCAAAAGCTCAGTTGCAGTAAAAAGGATATAAGTACTATACACATTTCATTGGTGCATTTTCTCTTAGTGAACAGAAAGCCATAAAGTCACTTTGCAAATATATATGCTTCGTAAGCACATCACCACTTATCAAAGACAGGTAATCACATACCAGCCGCATCGAGCGGCATGCTTGTATTTAGAGCAACGTGATCCTCATCCGTCTGTGAGTATATGGTCAAAAGCGGCACAGTGTCCCAATACAAAGATTCTTGATACTTGCTTTCAAGCGGGGTAACTCTCCCCTTGAGTGGGGTTTAGATGTTAGATAGCGACCTGCCAACGCGTCCCCATGCGCGTTTCGCTCCACCCTCGTGGTCGCTCTGAGCTTCTTCCGGGTATGACGTAGCTACGGCTTACGTGTCCATTTATTGGTTGTTTTGGTCATCTGACTTGGAGGCTCATTCCGTTATCAGTATTGCGTAAGAGCTCATTATTATTTTCAAGCTGACAGCTGTATTTTAATCGCTGTCATATTTAAAACAATTATACAGCATTACTCATCAATAGATTATATAGGCCATAGCACATCAATTTAATACAACATTCATTCCACCACATACATACAATATTAGTGCCAAAAAATATATATAGCAAATAATCTTCTATTTCTTTAGCGTCCCTTAGATTTTCGAAATCAAGATTTCGAAAATCTAAGATTAAAATACAGCTGTCAGCTTGAAAATAATAATGAGCTCTTACGCAATACTGATAACGGAATGAGCCTCCAAGTCAGATGACCAAAACAACCAATAAATGGACACGTAAGCCGTAGCTACGTCATACCCGGAAGAAGCTCCGAGCGACCACGAGGGTGGAGCGAAACGCGCATGGGGACGCGTTGGCAGGTCGCTATCTAACATCTAAACCCCACTCAAGGGGAGAGTTACCCCGCTTGAAAGCAAGTATCAAGAATCTTTGTATTGGGACACTGTGCCGCTTTTGACCATATACTCACAGACGGATGAGGATCACGTTGCTCTAAATACAAGCATGCCGCTCGATGCGGCTGGTATGTGATTACCTGTCTTTGATAAGTGGTGATGTGCTTACGAAGCATACATATTTGCAAAGTGACTTTATGGCTTTCTGTTCACTAAGAGAAAATGCACCAATGAAATGTGTATAGTACTTATATCCTTTTTACTGCAACTGAGCTTTTGCTACAGAGACTGCGCTTTGTTATTGTTGCAATACTGATAAGGAATGAACTTTGCTTTACTGCTTGACTGCTAACATTTACACAGAACATCTGGATGTTTGGACAGGACTGAGCGTTATGAGTCTAACATATTAATTTACATTGCACTGACGATCTTTTGCAATAACGCTATGATTCTTGCTTCATGACATCTGGCTTATTCAACTAACTGCATGATTTCAAAGTTATTTCCTGTGCAATTTCTGCTCTATGATGGTTGGCTTATGCAATTAACTGCATGTATTCTAAAGTATCCTAAAGTTTGCTCCAATATTTTGTTAAAATTGGAAATTACAGTCTCTGGACTCATATGGTGCACCTTATTAATAATAAGTTGAAAACTTCTTGCTGCTCAATTGGGGTACCCCTTTTTACTGTTATGAGTATGAATGTATTTGTATGGTTGATGTATTGTATGTTTTGAACTGTACATATATGTGTTTTTTTTTTTATGCACTTTATATATATATTCACATATAAAGAATTATTGTTTTTGCATTGAATCTTCTGGTCCTGTGTCTATATGTGCTTTGTATCCTAGACTTTGAGATTGCACTTATTTTGTGGAATCTTCTTTCTTTTTGCTTTTTCTAAATATGTTTTTCTAGGTTGCACTATAGCGTTTATTACTATTATTCTAGGTGAGCTTTACTAAAAAACCTTTTTTATGATTTAAAGAAGTAGTTTGTATTTCAAGTTAGCATTTCATAAGCCTATGTATTGTTTAAATTTGTATCTGGTAGACTAAGTAACTTATCTGTGCAAGCTCTGATATTTTAAATTAATATTGTATTGGGGTAAATTGCAGCTAAACAGCAGAATATATATATTATCCTATTGATTATAAGCACTGTTAGAATTGTATTGCTTGGATGTTAAAAGATAAATATTTTAGTCTCATTGTGTAAACTGAATGAAAGACTGTTTGTAAATAAGGTTGGTTTTAAAGGTAAACATGTATGAACTTTGCATAGCATATTTAAATAGTTTTCAAACGCATATAATATTGCGTCATATTCTGGTATTGCAAATATATTTCAAAATGTTCATGAATATTAACTAAATAAAATAATTCAGGTATTTATATTAATTGTGTGGTTTCTAGTAGATGCATGTTGGTTAAGGGTTTCTATTTTTAAGGATAATTATTATTTGTATTGTGTTATAACCCTGCCATAAGCTGATATATTATTTGGAGAGCACTACTAAGATTTTCATAAATATACTGACATATTGTATGGAGGCATTGCGTGAGATTTATTAAAATTCATCATTTTGATATCATATATTTGTAGTAAATAGAAATTATTATAAAAGAGAGAAAAAGTTTCATATTTCGATATTAATATTTTGAAGATATAATTTTTGAAAAATTGAAATATTGATTTTCATATTTCGAGATTGATATTAATATTTTGAAGTATTATTAAAGATTAATTTTTGAAAAATTAATAAAAATATTAATTTTTCATATTTCAAAATTAATCAAAAATATTAATTTTTCATATTTTCAAAGTTAATCAAAAATATTAATTTTTCATATTTCGAAATATTAATTTTTCATATTTCAAAATTAATATTATTTAAAAAAATATATATATATCTTTTTTTTTCTCTCTTTTTATTGGCAAAAATGGTATTAGCATTTTAATTTAACTAAATACTAAACCAATATAATAATGTCTGTAGCCAGAAGTGACTCATTTAATTCTATACATAGTGATTAAAATCGTCCCATCACCATACCCATTACTAAAGGTCAGGTCCTTAAGAAAGATATATTAAGTTACATTAAAGGGAAGTTTAATATTGCGGGTGAATTAAATGATTTTATGGATATGCTTGAAACTAGGGCTAAAAATATTACCGTTAATAATAATATGTGGAATGAAGAGAATTAATTCTTCCAAGAATTATTAATGATTAATCAATGCAAAACTCCCAAAAAGCGAGACGAACTAATACTAAAATCTTAGCCCCTTTTAATATGCATTATTGACGAAATGTCGTTTTGTGTCATAGACAAACGATTGCAAATACAGGAGCTAGAAGGTAGTATTCCTTCCTCACGCAGATGCGAAGAGGATTTAAAAATAGCCAAAAATAAAATGGATGAATTTGCCCAAAACCTAACCGCCTTAGATAAGCATAACATAGACTTACTCGCACAGATACAAGATTTAAATAAACAGCTTGCGCAAAGCCAGAAGGAATTAAGTGATTTAAAAAGGTCATATCACCATAATGAAACCCCTTATATTAACAGTGAGAATAATGCAGATAATGCTAACTCCTTTAGCGAACGCGTCAGGGACGAGGTACAAAAATATATAGAACAGTATAGACAAATGACCCCTAATGGGTCAGAAATAGATTTCCCAAATACGCAGTCACCTCATGATGTAACTCCAGAGGACTGCTGTAACGCAGCTGGTGCGGGGGAGGGAAACTCTAACAGAGAATCCCAAAATAAGTCTAATAAAGTATATGATTCCCATAAAATAATCACCTTCATACAGCGCGCAGTACCTATATTCTCCAATAAGTGAACAAAATAGGTAATTGATCATTTAGAGGCTTTTGAAAATGCATTAGCTATAATGAATGTTACAAGTGAGAAATTAAAAATGTAATTTCTGCCTTGGGTATTTGACAGTAAACATCACAAATTCTTTGCTTCACTAAAGGATATGAATATTCATTCCTGGAGTGGGATAAAACGACAATGCAGAAAAGAATTCGGGCAATATCGCACTAAAACTGCCGCAAAAATAGCGGTATATGGTTTAAAGTGTAGTGCGAATCAGAGTCCAATCGAATTCCTTTCTGAATTGAAAAATGCGTACAGTATGGCTGAAGATAATCCCAGATTTGATGGCTCAGAATTTGTAAATTTATTTTTTGAAGCACTGCCTATACCCATCAAAATTAACTTAGCTAGAGATTTTGATGAGGACTGCTCATTGGAATGGCTGATTAAAGAGAGTACACAATTATACTCTATTCAGCAATCCAGTGAACAGGGGGTGAAAAAGGAATCAAAACCCAAAATTGTGGCAGAAACTAGGGTATGACCTAAACCCCTCAATTTGGAGTCTAAACAGAAAACCTATGCAGAGGTGGCAAGTCAAAACAGGCCATCTCCACAGAGGTTTAACTCTGCCCCCTCCCCTACACAGGTTGAGGCGCAGGGAGACTATAACCAAAGTGGGGGACATAATAAGGTGAATAATTACTCACAAAGAGAATACTCGCCAAATAATTGGTATCCGCGCAAGGGTAGACACAATAGACGGCGAAGATATTCTCAGGGTAACCAGACACCCCAGGTATGTAATGCTCCCCAAAGTGTTAATACTGACAAGCTGAACCCCAGGGGCAACCACGCTAAAATAGAAATAGCGGCCCTGATTCTGAGGGAACCCAATGGTCCAGGAATCATTATTATGGGGCACCAAGAGATAGGCCCCGGGGTAGAGGTAACTTGTACAATCAGGTAGATATGCTGTTTACCCAGTTAAATTGGTTGAGCGAACATTTCGCTAATATGAGTCAACCTTCTACGGCTCAGCAACCGAACAAAACTTTTTTAGGGGTACAGCCAGTGGTCAGCAGTGGACCACAGGCACAGTCATAAATACTGCAGTATCACTTGAAGGGGAGGGGAGAGATATACAAAATGTAATAATAAATATCAATGATACTAATCATGTTCTCTCCCCACAGACCGAAAACGGACAATTTAGCTGTGATGACAGGCAACCTCATCCGGCAAAAATTAACAAATCTCTTCCTTTGCAGCACTCCCTTAACCTTATTTCAACAGATGCAGTACACAAGAATCCAGCCGACCCTGTCATAGAGGAGATCGGTGGGTATGAAACTTCTTCTGCATCGGAAAGCATGGCGAATTCAGGTAACACGTGGCGAAGCCCACAGATGTGTGATAATGCCAACTTTATGTGTGAAATGGTAGAAAATGCAGGAAGGTATTATGTATTAGTTGAGCTGCAAGATTCAGTCTCCAACCCTATCATGGGATTAATTGACACCAAATCCCAGGCAACTATCTTATCCCACAGGTACTACACACAGCTAAATGAGCTAACACCCCACAAACCTAAAATAAGAGAATTTGACAGTTCTCTAATAGGTGTTGGGGGTGACTCCCTAAAAGTTTATGGTACTGCCTGGTTAAAATTTAAATTGGGGAACAGGGTCATAAGACACCCTGTCATTATAGTGGATCTGCCAACTGATTTTTTAATTATTGGTAGTGATCTCCTGAAAGGATTAAGCACCATAATTGATTGCATAAATAATGTAATTTGGTCACAAGTTAAAAGGCCTATCAATTATGAAAAATCTGGTATATCTCGCACCTGACATAGCTGTCACGTGGTGGAAGAGAAACCAGATGCTGTGGAGATTCATTTCAGGAATAACTCTGTACCTGAAATCACTATTCTACAAATAGATGATCAGACTCCTTTTAGTGGCTCTGATGGTAATACTTTTAAAATTTCGCCTGGAAAGATAGCAAATATTTCCCTAGATGGCGATGTATCCACAAGGGGGATCATAGAATCCCTAAGGGGGGAGGCCACGCTCAATACCTCACAGGGATTGAGAGAGTTAAAGAGGATCTATTTATCCCTATTTTTCTCTCTGTTGTTTCTTCCCTCTTTCCCTGGACCTTATTTATCTAGAAAATGACTGGCTTAAGGTTTATCTCCCACAATACACAGGGTTTGTATTCCCCGACTAAAAGGAGTCTCCTTCTTAGTCAACTCAGACTAAACAAAATTGATGTGGCATTTATCCAGGAGACTCATTGGCAGCAACAAAGAGGTGAGGCATTTAAAATTTGCAACTATTCGCATATCTACAGGGCCTCCCACCACATGAAATCTAGAGGTGTGGCTATTCTGATCAGGGACTCTGTGAGCTTTGAAGAAATCTATAGCGAAGTTGACACTCAGGCACGTTATATCTTTCTTGTTTGTAAGCTTAATAATATCCTTTTTACTCTGGTTAATATTTACATCCCCACTGTCAAACAAACACAATTTCTTAACAAAGTCCTTAGGCAAGTAACATCCATCAGACAAGGGGAACTCTGTGTGGGCAGAGATTTTAATCTTACCTGGTACCCTGACATAGACAAATTGGTGCCCCCAACAACCAAAATAGATAGATCTTCACAATCCAAAGCAAGTGTATTTCGGAGGGTGATGTGCCAGTTCCAATTATATGATGCTTGGCGGTCATGTCATACATCAGTGCGAGACTATACCTTTTATTCAAACCCTCATAGGTCGTTCTCCAGTATAGACACCTTCTTTGTCACAGCTAAACTCTTGAATAAAATGGAGAGATCTAAGATTCTTCCGATTTCTTGGTCTGACCATAACTCAGTGACACTAGAGATAGTGCCGATTGTTCCTAACGAAGGCTATGTGTGGAGGTTAGCAGATTGGCAGATTCAGTCACCTTTGGATATACAAAACTCTACCGAGACCATAATAGAATTTCTGAAATTAAACGATGATGGCCAAACAAGCTCTCAAACTCTGTGGGCTACTCTTAAAGCGTACATGAGAGGCCACTATATCAAATCAGCAGCTAAAGAGAAAAGAATGAGAGGGGGTACATTGGCAGATCTCACATGTAGACTAAGAGTTTGACAGATGAAAATATCCAGGACTTATTCGGCTGAGGTTGATAGCCAGATCCAAACCTTAAAAAAACAGATTAGACACCTGGAACTACTGAGGGTCCAGAGGACTCTAGACAAATTCAAACAGAAATTTTATTATTGTAATTACAAGCCTACCACATTCCTGGCAAATAAATTATGAAATAGAGCAGCTCAAAAGCGAATAGTGTCTCTCAATAGGGGCGATGCTAATGTCACTTCTCCAAAAGAAATTGGTCTAGCCTTTTGTGAATTCTACAGGTCGCTATATAATATTAAATCAACCCGGGACAATGCAACTCCATTGAAAGATGCTATTGGATCCTTCTTGAAAAACGTGGAACTCCCCATTTTGTCAGAGGATAATGCAAACTGTCTTAGAGATCCAATTTCAATCGAAGAGATTAAATTAGCAATTAGGCAACTTAAGATAGGGAAAGCCCATGGCCCAGATGGGTACACAGGGGAAATTTTATAAAACCTTCACACATCTATTCTAACCCATATTACATAGATTTTTTAATGAGATTATGCAACAAGGGACAGTAGCCCCAGAGTTTCTGGAAGCAAATATAGTCACACTGTTAAAACCGGACAAAGATCCGGCAGAATGTGGGAGCTATAGACCCATTTCATTGATAAATGTGGACACTAAATTGTACTCCAACATATTAGCTAATCATTTAGCCAAAGTGGTGCCAACATTGATACATGGGGACCAGGTCGGGTTCATACCAGGCCGGGAGGGACCCGACAATACTAGAAGATTAGTACATATAATGTCAGAGGCCAAGAGAAGAAAGGTTCCCCTCCTCGCCCTGCCACTTCACGCAGAAAAGGCGTTTGACAGGGTGAGGTGGGATTACCTATGGGAAACACTGGAGGGTTTCGGCATTCCATTCCAATTCACAAGGGCAGTGAGGATCTTATATTCTTGCCCCACAGTGGTGGTGAGAGGAGTAGGCTTTCAATCGGAGAAATTTGTGGTGTCTAATGGAACCAGGCAAGGGTGCCCTTTATCACCCTTATTGTTTGCACTTGCTATAGAACCGCTAGCCCAAGCCATCAGAAGACACAAAAAATAGAGGGTATCACTTTTAGAGACTCCACACACAAAATCGCGCTTTTCGCGGATGACGTTACTCTTGTATTGACTTCCCCCAAGACCTCTTTCCCTTCCCTTATGGAAGTCATCAGATTATTTGGGGAACTAAATTTCTATAAGCTGAATTTGTCTAAAACCGAAGCGTTACCAATCGAGATCCCGGATGTAGTACTCTCAGATATTAAACGTAATTACAATTTCAAATGGATGGAAAATAGTATAAAACACCTGGGGGTATATCTAAGCCCTGATATGGCCACAATGGTAACTAGAAACTTTATTGATAGAATGCAAGAGTTTAAAAAGATCTTGGAATCGTGGGAGTACACGGATATTTCGTGGACCGGTAGAATAGCCTCCATAAAAATGTAATTTCTACCGAAAATCACATATCTTTTTCGATGTATCCCTATCCAAATTCCCAGATCGATAATTAATCGATTGCAAAGCATGATATCAGCTTATATCTGGAGAGGTAAGAAACCAAGGGTTTCAGGAAATATTATGCAATGAGCGATTAAACAAGGAGGCTTGGCCTTACCAAGCATCCTAGCATACCATGATTCAGCTAGACTTTCTCACATTTTGGGGTGGAGTACTGCAGACTCCAACCTCAGATGGCAAGATGTGGAAAGAGATATTCTGCCGCTGAACATGAAGTTGACCGACTTGGTCTGGATTCCTGCCCACTACCGGAACAAGTTGGGAATAATACAGCCAGTTATTTTAGATGCTCTCAAGTTTTGGGACAACAATAGACATAGGCCGCATATAGCTCCACATCCATCTCCCATCCATCCAGTTGTTTGCCTGGCTTGGTGTCTTCAAGAGACTCACATGAATATGTGGCTAGAACTTGGAGATATATTAGTTGAGGATATTCGTAAAGATGCAGATCACTCTTTACTTAATTCCTTTATGTCAAAACACCTTATCCCTAAAAATTTTTGTTTTGAAACATTCAGACTACTCGGTTTCTTGAGGAGCTGGGGATTACAAAATAGTAAGTGGAGGGAAAGAACTAAATGGGAAATATGTTGGTATTCAGATCATAAACCTAAGGACCTGATGTCCTTTCTATACTCTTTATTAATTGGGGAACGGGTGCCAACGAAAAACATAACTCAGCTGGCATGGGAGAGGGACTTGCATGAGACTTTTGATCTCAAAGATTGGCACAGAGAGATGATGTTTGCCAAGAGGTACCTCCACTGTTCTACCTTGTGGGAAATCCTCTATAAAGTAGTCCAGATGGCATCTGGTACCTAAACGTCTCCATCAATTCTATCCCACTTCTTCCCCAGTTTGTTGGAGGAATTGCAGTCAGATGGGTACCTGGATTCATGTGTGGTGGGAGTGCCCCAAGATTTGGCTGTTTTGGCGGACATGTATTAAACTTCTGGGAGATTTACATTACAATCTTCCTTTTTCACCTGTCCTAAGTTTGCTGCACCTGAACTCTCCTAGAATGCCCCTGCCGAGAAAGATCTTCTTAATTTATTTTGTTACAGCCGCCAAATTAATAATTGCAAGGAAATGGAAACAGGAATCGCTTCCTTCCATTCTGAATGTAGTAGAACAACTCGCATATATGAAACAAATGGAAAAACATGTATATAACCTAGAGGGGAAGATAGACTTACATATTTCGGTGTGGGAGGGATGGACAGAACTCTGGCGAATGAATGAGAGAGTATAACAGGTAGTAGACAATAGTAAATCTAATAGTATACATAACAGTTTAAGCTGGCCACTCCAACATCCTCCCCCTTCTCCCCTCCCCCCCTCCCCCTCCTCCCCCCTTTTTTTTTTGTCAAAAGAGAAAGATATTTGATCTTAGTAGACCTACCATGTCAATCATAAGTATAATAATCATACTCTCTGACTTGCCTTCTATTGTTATTTGTTCTGTAAGAGCAACTTGATATGACTTCCTATACTATGTTATATACCTGATAATAAATACGTTCTTAATATACTTAGTTTATCATTCTATAAGTTGTATAAGATTTTCTAAAAATTATGGACAGTTTATTGTGTTTTAACATAGAAAATAAAGTAAAAAGAGGAAATACTAGATTATGAATAGTACGTAGTATCTGCATACGATCCTTCTAACAATTCTTCCGCTTTGTAATTGGGGAAAAGATGAATATGAGATATTTACTTTAAGCTCTTTTTGTTCCCTTTGTTGATTATTATTTTTCACTGTCACATAATGAAGTCTCATCTTGTATGCAAAACTTTTCAAAATTATACAAAATGTATGTTTTGTCTTTCTTGTACCTATCTTGTATTGCCTCAATAAAAACCTTTGATTTAAAAAAAAAAAAAAAAATGATCATGGCCGCATTAGCGTTAGTGCGTGAGCATAAGACCATAGTGTGCTAATTTCAGGCATGCTAACTTTATTTATTTAAAAATATAGATATTTAACCCCTTGAGTGCTAATGACGGCTCTGAGCCGTCACAAATTGTCTCAGTCAGGTGCTAATGACGGCTCAGAGCCGTCACTAGCACTCTCTCACTTTGAGGGAGATCTGGGGGCTCCCACCAGCTCCTACCCTGGTGATCGGGCCTGCATAGTTACAGGCTTCACCAGGGCTTCACGTTAAGCGAGGTGACGTCACGCACAATGACGTGATGACGTCACCGTGCAACTTTATTTAACATTAACAATGTTAAATATAGGAGCAGGGGGCATGCTTCTTAGAAGCCTGTATCTCAGGCATCTAAGCAGCTACAGACCCCCAAGACCCACCGTTGGAAAGGTAATCACCTAACCTTTCCAACAGTGTAAGTCTTGGGGATCTGAAATAATAATAAAAAAAGTTAAAAAAATATTTTTAATAATATATATATAAAAAAAAAACTTTAAAAAACCTTAGCACCCAGGTGGGAAAGTGCTCAGCACTCAAAGGGTTAAAATAATAATAAATCTAATTTAATAGCCTATAAGAGGAAAAAAAATGAAAGAAAAGTTGGGGTGAATAACTTAAAGGAGCTGATTTACCAAGGGCCGAATGGCCCTTGTTTCCGCACACGAGCCTTGAGGCTCGCTGGAAACAGCAGTTATGAAGCAGCAGTCTTAAGACCGCTGCTCCTTAACTGATCCCCTGCCTCTGAGGCTGCGGACATCAATCTGCCCGATAAAATACAATCGGGTTGATTGACACTCCCTGCTAGCGGCCGATTGGCCACGAATCTCCAGAACTGCTTGGGAAATGTTAAATGTTGACAGTGTATGCTGTCGACATTCAGCGATGTCGGACAGACATTTGATAAATCGGCCCCATAGTATGGAAATTCTATTTTTTTAAAAAATCTACCATTTTACTCATGGCCAGTACTTTATGGTGTTAAACAGATCAAGACTATTCTGGGTCATGTGAACCTGCAGTTTTATGGATGTCTGGCCACCTTAGAAAATAGATTTCAGCAGCATCCTAAAATCTTCATAATGGATAAATATTTGCCAGTCAATATAACTGTATCTAACCTATGATTGTTATCTCTGATATCTTCATCATGGATGCAAATTTGCCAATCAATATAATTGTTACTAACCTTCAATTGCTATCGCTTATATCTTTATTATGGATATAATTTGCCAATCAATAAAATTAAAGGTCCAAATAAGAATAAAAAAAATAGTGCACTCACCATCTTCATGGATATTTGCATCCAATGAGCTCCTTCTTTCACTAGCTCTGTTTAGCTTTGAAAATCCAACATATAGTCAGGAGAGGATGGCGTGTCAATGAACAAGACACATTTTCATCACAGGGTAAAGAAAAGTAGATGCTGAAGAGGGAATATAAAAGTTAAAAAACATTATAGTAACATTATTTAAAATCAAACTAAGACACTATGATCTATAACTTCCCCGCTGACGCGTTTCACGCAACAAATCCTGCACTTTATCAAAGATGCTCCTTACTATATGTTGGATTTATCAATCAATATAATTGTTGCTAACCTTTGACTGTTATCTCTGATATCTTTATTATGGACCAAAATTTGCCTGTCAATATAATTGTTGCTAACCTTTGATTGTTATCTTTGATAACTTAATCATAGCTACAAATTTGCCTGTCACTATAATTTTTGCAAAGTTTTTATTGTCAACATAAACTAATACATATTAATAATTAAAATATATTAAAATACAGTACCATAAAATAATAATGAATGAACTCAAATTTTCCTTATATATTAGATATCTATTAAGACATTTGTCATTAAAGCAGAATAATTGAGTACCAAGACCATTATAATAGTATCAGTCTGGTTATTATAATTTGCTTCTCTGTTCAACTCATTAAATGCTCATATAAATATAACCATTATTATATATGTATCAAAATACCTTTTAAAGACTGTCCTTCATACATATTGTACTTATATTTCTTTTCTATTTATTGAGAATCTCTTTTTTATTTTATTTTTCCTATACTGTAGGGAATATGGACATTGGTAAATAATCTACATCCCCCGACTGCCAGGTATTTGTTTTGAATCCTATTTGATGATTTGACCAAAGCACTTAATAGGCATTTTTTTTTTTTTATATATTTTTTTTTTATTGAAGTTAAAGTATAGATTAACAAACAAAATTCGCCCTAAGGCCAATGTTACATCAGAGTAAATAATACATTGTCTATAGACTGACATTATTAGTAAAATACACATGTAACAATATAATCACATATTAAATCATAATATAAAGATAGACAAAAGTTTAGGCGAGGTGGAATATAACTTCATTTTATGTTATATTATTAACAAATGATCTCCACAGTACTATAGGAAACAATTAATAGAATATCAAGGTCAGAGGTATCAGGCTGTGGAGAATTGGCTTATGTGTCAGCCACTCTTGGGCTGAGATATATAGGGGGGGGATATTCAGCGGGTAAGCACCGCTATACATTTAGGGGAGATGGTGGAGAGGCGGGGGGCGGAGCCTTATATAAGTATGAGTAGTTTAAAGTATGAGATTGGAACTTAGAAATGTTCAAGTGGAGGGACCCCAGAACTATCTAGGGAAGATTATATCTAGTAAATCATAGAGCGGATTAGGGTATTCTCTGTCCTTAAGCTTCCCCTCTAATAATATGATTGTACCTATAGGGTTGAAGGAAAATTAGCTAGTAGAGGAGCATTATCAGGGCTTAGGATGGCTTAGCACTGTCATCACAGTAAGACTTATAAACTATGGGCCAGGAGATTATGGGGGTAGGCTGATTTTGACCATAGTAAAGTTCTGCAGGAGCGGGGATATTAGGAAGTGTGGAATATAGGGAACTTCTGGGGGAGCTCCTCACCTGGGGAAATGCTAGCTATAAGCGATGTGGGAAAAGGGAGTAAGGGTATGACCCGCAGGCAGCAAACCAGCGGGAAAGGGAGGAGAGGAGCTCAGCTGGAGCCGGAGATTCGTGCTACCAGTAAATTCTACATAGGGAGTATATAATTATTGGCAGGTAACATGTGCGGGCTAATTAAAAGAACGCAACAATTCAAAAGATAGCTTTTGGGATAGGTTAGCTCTGGGCTCCAAACAAATTTATATAAATCTACACAGCATGTTGGTATAAATATAAACATATACGTATAGTATATTACAATAAAGTCTAAAGATACTAGCTCTTGGATATATAATAGGGTTATCTTCTAGGCCTATATTGCAGGAATGCGATGTAAGAGTATATTAGCAAAATAAAGATATAAATCTGAATCTCATATCTCATAACTTATTTCTGCGAGAAAATAGCATCTAATCTATGCACATTTACAGACTGTTTCATTGCATGTAGAGTATTATAAGCAAAATGCAACTGGTTTCCTAGCTATCTAACCAATATATATAAAAACTTTAATGTCACCTCAAACCCCTATACCATACCTTTGCCCTTGACCATATCTCTAACTTTAAGTATGCGGAGGGCAAACATTTAGCTTCAGGACATGAGACTTTATAAAAATGGAGTGGGGCAAGAACATATCCATTCTAGCATAAATGAACTAAAATGAGGGCGTAACAGAGAATCCTTATAAAGTAGTGCAAGCCACCTTATTTGGGATGTTAACATGGATAATGGACAATGGTTAATAGTTCAACAAAATCAAACAGTATATAATGTCCAAATAGTATATAAACATTATCTGGCTTGTAAGCTAGGATGCATAATATCTGGAATATATGCGTCCCAAAGGAGACGAAAACTAGGGGAAAAATAGGGACCCATTATCTGGCAGTGATTTCATCATCCATGCCTTAGGTGCAAAATCAGTGTCCCGTAAGTAAAATTCTGTAAGAGCTATATCTCTAAATGTCCTGATCTAATTAGGGCTAGTGTTATAGTTAGTATGGTAATAGGAACCATTTGTAAAATGATCCTTCTGCTAGGATGGCTGCAGCGTGTGGGAAACAATAAGACCATACATAAAGCTATACTGTGAGGTACGAAACATACAATGGTCACAATATTCCAGAACACTTATTTACATTTTGGCTCATATATATTAGTTATTAAAAAGAGTAAGACAGATTGAATAAAGCATCTGCATGAAACACTGGCATGTTTAGCTCAGAAACAGCATGTAAGCGATTTAGTAGCAATCACATATATGCAGAACTAGTGATAAACCACATAACATAGAGGACTATTGTCTTGTTGCTTGGGGCTATGCACCAAAAGCACTCAGCAGTAAATATTGAACCACATACATAGGTAATACAAGTACAACACTCCTAACAGTGAATTTGGGGATATCCAACTACCTCATTTACATTTACCAGCTTAAATAAACAGTAGTTCAGGGAAGATTGCAAACACAAGCGTATGTTCCAGTTTTATGAGTCAGTTGCCCAATAAAATAACTTCCAATTAACAGATTGCTATATTCAATATTTCCCATCTTGTATAAAATGTATAATAGTGGGCTATTTTATATTCTCAAATGCTAAGCTGAAACTATAGGGGTTGAGCATTTAAATTCACATCCTCCAACTAACATTGAGTACATAAAGTATAAAAAAGAACACATATCCTCAATATACACTCTTTAACCATAACATTTGTGCAGACCGTGGATACCTTAGAAATCAATAAACAACAAGAGGCCCTCAGTCTCTAACGTAACATATAGAGCAATAGAAAGACTGTAAGGCCATAGGGTCTCTCTGTCCAAATAAAAATACATTCTAATTATGGTATGCAATTGGTATAGATGAGAATACAGTAATTTACAGTGACAAAGTGAACTTAAGATATAATGTTCATACATCTTTGGTAAACCTAAACTTTAGTAGTAAGTCTCTCTGAGAGTAAGAAGACAAGTAAAGAACCATATTACTTAAACTAGCAACCATCTGCCCTTGTAAAGATCTGCAGAATAATATTTTGATAATACAACTACCGTAGGTAAATATACAGAAGAATAAGTACTAGTCCAGGTATGCAGTTGTCAGGATTTTACCATTCTGTACCTTTAACAACTAATTATCATACTGCTATTTAAGGCTCCACCTACTGTTGAACGTTGCTTGGTAATTTGTTCAGTCACCCACTGTTCCTGAACACTTCGCACCCAGCTATTCCCTCCTGTCTAAGTTGGGATTTCCTGCTTCTGATACTAGTTCTTGTTACTCAAGTCTTGTGGTTTTGCAGCTCCACAACTTTGTTCCTGTCTCTCTCGCTGCTTGCTTCCTGCTTACTCGCATGCTGGTCCGTTGGCGTGTGACGTCACTAGGTGAAACCGCAGCCGCCACACACTCTCACTGAATCTCGGCACACGCTGTGTGCATTTCTTCTCCGGTAACTCCGCTTCTGCTCCACTCTGAGGATACTATTTGGGAAGTCGGTTTGTATATAATATCATCTGGATTACCGGTCTGTATTACCAATTTACAAATAAGGATATCTTGCCTTTCATGTCATTTGCTACTGCTTGCCTCAAATAATCAAGTAATCAAGTCTACCTGCCATACTAAGCTATGAACCAGTTTATCTCATGCACTTGCTGTTACATGTACTATTCCGCTTGTGATTCACTATATTGACTTGCACAGTGACTTTTGCCGTATCTATCATTTGCCTAAATAGCACTACTCCATTTGCATTAACCTCTGATGAACTTTATGTGCTTAAACTGACTTTAACCAACGAAGCTACTCTGCACAACTCTATCTAAAGTGTGTGTGTGTGCCTGTGCAAGTTATGTAAATATTTTATATGTGTGTGATGCGAGTCTACAACTCATTTGGATGTGAATAAGCTTCTCCCTAAACTTTGGATTCTGAGTTATCCTATATTACCATACTATATTACTGGTTAGCTCATATCCAACTCCTTTTGTTATACCATCTTCACTCTGTATCCTACAGTAGTGACCCTCAGATCTATGAGCATAACAGGGTTCACACAAGTTAGATCTTAGTGAACCCGAGGTAAGGTGTGAGACTGAGTGGTCCTGCATGAACAAGGGTACTAGTTCATACTCAAACATTACATATTACCAAGCCAATAAAGATAACTAGTACTTTGTTTAATGGATATAACAGAGCTTTACAATAGGGTTGGCTCCCTAGCTCAAAGTATGGATCACATGATACTTGGTTTGAACTGGTTAATAAGACACAACCCCACTATTTCATGGTGTGAGGGGTCTGTGATATTTGATTCAGCATTTTGTAAACATTCATGTTTTACCAAACACTCTTTATACCATTTATCTGTCAATGCCCTACCTGAATGTTACAAAGAATTTAGTGACGTTTTTGATAAGGTTGAGGCAGACACACTACCACCACACAGGACGTATGATTGTCCTATTGATCTCATACCAAACAGTACCATACCTATAGGACATATATATCCTCTTTCTGAGCCAGAATTAGCTCATTTAAAAAATTATTTGGATGATAACTTAAAAAAAGGCTTCATTAGACCCTCCACATCCTCAGTTGGAGCTTCTATATTTTTTGTTAAGAATAAGGATGGTAGTCTCCGTCCAATCATTGACTATAGGCAACTTAACAAATGTACAAAGAAAAATAGATACCCCCTGCCTCTCATTCCTGAACTAATTGAACGGTTACGTGGTGCTGTAATTTATACAAAATTGGATCTTAGAGGTGCCTACAATTTGATTAGGATGAGAGCAGGGGATGAGTGGTTAACAGCCTTCCGTACACGTTACGGCCTTTATGAATACACTGTAATGCCGTTTGGTTTATGCAATGCACCGGCGACGTTTCAGTGTTTCATAAATGATGTGTTTCATGATCTCTTAGATGTATGTATTGTCATCTATCTGGACGACATTCTTATATTCTCGGAATCATACGAAAAACATGTGTCACATGTAAAGCAGGTTTTACTACGATTAAGAGCTCATCGTCTTTTTGCTAAGCTGGAAAAGTGTATATTCAATACAGATACAATTTCCTTTTTAGGATACAACATATCCCCTCTAGGTATCTCCATGGAATCTAACAAGGTGGATGCTATAACCAATTGGCCTGCTCCCCGTAATAAGAAAGAAATCCAGAGATTCTTAGGGTTCGCGAACTTTTATCGCAAATTCATTAAAGGGTTTTCACATATTGTTCAACCCTTGACTTACTTAACACGTAAACATATAAAATTTGTTTGGAATCAGTCAGCAGAAGATTCTTTCATTAGTCTGAAACAGAAATTTATTACAGCTCCGATTCTACAGTTCCCAGATCCCAGTTGTCAATACACCCTGGAGGTTGATGCTTCCGAGTATGCCCTTGGGGCAATCCTTTCTCAAAGAAAGTCTCCAACAGAACCTCTTCACCCAATATCTTACTACTCCAGAGTAATGACCTCTGCAGAAATGAATTATGGTATTGGTGATAAGGAGCTACTTGCTATCAAATCCGCCCTGGAGTTCTGGAGACATCTTTTGGAAGGAACACAACACCCTATTTTGATATATACTGACCATCGGAATCTTGAATTTCTGAAATCTAACAAAACCCTGACTTCACGTCAAGTCAGGTGGAGTCTTTTCTTTTCACAATTTGATTATATCATTACTTATAGGCCCGGCTCCAAAAATCTCAAGGCAGACTCTCTTTCTCGGAAGGATCCGAAACCTTCACATATAGAAACACCTGAATCTATCATACCTCCAGACAGAATAATCTGTTTAACTACCAGTTTTAAAACCACCCTAAAACAGCATCTCTCTCAGGACTCATCTTTGCTGCAACTTGGATTAAACAAACATCAGGACGGTTTGTACTACCATGACAATCTACTTTATATACCTGAAGCTCTTAGGGATGAGATAGTTGGTTATGCTCATGACTCACTATTAGCAGGTCATCCTGGAGTTCATAAAACATTGCATTTATTAAAGAGAGATTACTGGTGGCCCAAAATGAATGACACAGTCACTCGATATGTACAAAGTTGTCCCACATGTACCACTAAAAAACACCCACATAACCGCCCTTATGGTTACCTTCTTTCGCTTCCAATCCCAGACAGACCTTGGACAGACATCGCCATGGATTACATAGTGGACTTACCATCTTCATCAAATTTCAACACCATATTAGTGGTGGTTGATTTGTTTTCTAAAATGGCTCATTTCATCCCCCACAGGGGTCTTCCAACAGCTTCAGAAACTGCCTCTCTATTCTTAAACAACATAGTGAAACTTCATGGATTGCCTAAATCTGTCACTACGGATAGGGGGTCACAATTCACATCCAGGTTCTGGACCCAGCTATGTCGTACCCTCAACATCTGTAGAAGACTTAGCTCAGCCTATCATCCCCAGACAAATGGGCAAACGGAAAGAACTAATCAGTCACTTGAGCAATATCTCCGCTGCTATTGTACTTTAGAACAAGATAATTGGCATTCACTGTTGGCCACTGCCGAATTTGCTCATAACAACTCACTACACTCCTCAATGAAAACCACACCATTTTTCATCAACTATGGGTTTCATCCATCGTATCATCCTACCTGTACGTCCGATTCTACACTTCCAATGGTAAATGATACAATCAATTCCATTGCTAATGGTTTTGCTTCTTTAAAAACAGTATTAGAAGTGGCACAAACTACCCAGAAGCATCATTATGATTTACGCAGATCTAAACCTCCAGATTATGCTGTTGGCGACAAAGTCTGGCTTAGTACAAAAAACCTACGTTTAAAGATTCCTAGTAAAAAATTAGGTGCATTGTATTTAGGTCCGTATGAGATTATTAAAGTAATCAATCCTAATGCCGTGACTCTACAATTGCCATCTACTCTGAAGATACATCCAACGTTCCATGTGTCCTTGTTAAAACCCTACTCCTTGGTCAGGGGTAACTTACAGAGTTCTTCTGTTGTTCCTCAAGTCAGTGATGATGTTGAATATGAAATCGAATCTATCTTGGACTCCAGATACCTTCATGATCAACTACAGTATTTGGTAAGATGGAAGGGTTATGCTCCTGAGGAGGATTCGTGGGAGCCATCCTCAAACTTCTCTGCCCCCCAACTCCTTTCTCTGTACCACCGGAGAAATCCTGAACGTCCTGGTCCTTGATCCGCGGAGCGGCTCCTTGAGGGGGGAGTTCTGTCAGGATTTTACCATTCTGTACCTTTAACAACTAATTATCATACTGCTATTTAAGGCTCCACCTACTGTTGAACGTTGCTTGGTAATTTGTTCAGTCACCCACTGTTCCTGAACACTTCGCACCCAGCTATTCCCTCCTGTCTAAGTTGGGATTTCCTGCTTCTGATACTAGTTCTTGTTACTCAAGTCTTGTGGTTTTGCAGCTCCACAACTTTGTTCCTGTCTCTCTCGCTGCTTGCTTCCTGCTTACTCGCATGCTGGTCCGTTGGCGTGTGACGTCACTAGGTGAAACCGCAGCCGCCACACACTCTCACTGAATCTCGGCACACGCTGTGTGCATTTCTTCTCCGGTAACTCCGCTTCTGCTCCACTCTGAGGATACTATTTGGGAAGTCGGTTTGTATATAATATCATCTGGATTACCGGTCTGTATTACCAATTTACAAATAAGGATATCTTGCCTTTCATGTCATTTGCTACTGCTTGCCTCAAATAATCAAGTAATCAAGTCTACCTGCCATACTAAGCTATGAACCAGTTTATCTCATGCACTTGCTGTTACATGTACTATTCCGCTTGTGATTCACTATATTGACTTGCACAGTGACTTTTGCCGTATCTATCATTTGCCTAAATAGCACTACTCCATTTGCATTAACCTCTGATGAACTTTATGTGCTTAAACTGACTTTAACCAACGAAGCTACTCTGCACAACTCTATCTAAAGTGTGTGTGTGTGCCTGTGCAAGTTATGTAAATATTTTATATGTGTGTGATGCGAGTCTACAACTCATTTGGATGTGAATAAGCTTCTCCCTAAACTTTGGATTCTGAGTTATCCTATATTACCATACTATATTACTGGTTAGCTCATATCCAACTCCTTTTGTTATACCATCTTCACTCTGTATCCTACAGTAGTGACCCTCAGATCTATGAGCATAACAGGGTTCACACAAGTTAGATCTTAGTGAACCCGAGGTAAGGTGTGAGACTGAGTGGTCCTGCATGAACAAGGGTACTAGTTCATACTCAAACATTACAGCAGTGTTTGAGGCCAGTAGTAAATGTCTCTTACGATTACCATGATGAGGGTCGTCACAGTTACTATAAGTCCGCATATATAGTAAAGCCCAGAAGAGTTATAAGGCTCTCCTATACATGAAGGATAGCAAGACAGGTTTATCCAATGCCCAGTCTATTGGAGGCCGTTGCATTTAAATTAAGGTGTGAGGGCTCTTTAACTGCATAAGAATAGTCTAGAGTGCAGCATCTGTTGACCAAACTACTAAACAAAATAAGCCAGAGCAACGATTGCGGCATATTAAAGAATTGAGGGGTTGTTATGCTCTTTAGTGGGTCAGGGCCATGCTTAGAGCCACTTTGTAAGCAATTCCAATCAAGCACGTTAGCCCCCGCGGCCGTAGAGGTTTCCTTCAGTATAGGGCACTCATGAACTTTTGCTGCAGTCTCTGCCAGATTGTGTGTGTAAAAGGTGAGCGTATATTCTGGCTCGACTCTCTCACCTGTCAGATGGTCAGCTTCAATTGGGCTCTCCTGAATGCCGCCTAGAACCGGAGCCTCCCAGCTGACCCCAGGTATTGTAGCCTTAATCTCGGGGGTGGCCGAGGAAAAGGAGATCTTTATTTCCTCAATCAGCTCCTCTGCATGCCTTTCCAGCTGATCTGCTAAGCCTCTGAGTAAGTCATGTATTTTGCGCTCCATGGCGCAGCTGAGTCTTCAAATGCTGTTCCGGTGCGGTTTGTTTTTTTCTTTTCTCCAATGGCGGCGAGATGGTGCTCCTCTAATCCAGGCCACAAAATGCCGCTTGTTTGCGCCAAATCAGTGCCGGATAGATGCGGTCTGTGGGAGCGGGTCCTGGGTCTTCTGAATAACAGCTGCCGACTGGGTGTAAGTTGGTTCAGGTCCGGAACCCGATGTTCTACCGGTATAGTCACCGGATCAGTTGCCGAGTAAGGATACAGCTGTTAGATGGCTGTCCGGCTGCCACTAGCCCCAAGTCCGTCTGCTGTGTCTCTCTGCCGCACCGGAGCAGAGCCCCAACCCTCCGGACAGCAGTGTTGGATGTGCTGGTAAGTTAGTTTGTAGACGGGCAAGGAGCCAAGGAGGCCGGTTGACTTCTGCTGCTCTTATATCCTAAAGTAGCCCGAGTTTCTTTACTTTTTGAATGGCTGTATGTTCGCTGCTGTATTTGCTCCTGCTATTCTTCACATACAGCCCGATTAGGTCACAGATCTCATAAAATACCTAGTCAGGGCAACCTAGGGTGTATATTTTAGTGGAATAATTTAAGAATTAGGCATTTAGATTACTTAGTTTACGCCTAAATTAGACTGAGAGAGAGCTCTTTTCCAAGACGTCTCTCTTGTTCGGCAGTTGGCTCCGCCCCCCTTAATAGGCATTTTTAATATGCACTCCTTACGTGATTCAAAGGCACTCAGCCAATTTCATCTTTTGGTGGAGAAAACTTTATATTCCTTTAAAACCCTTAAGGTTTGTTGTTTTTACTGAGACTTTTATTTTATTACTACACTACCAATTATTGAACTGTTAATATCTCATAGAAAACTCATAGTAACTCATGGGCATTTATGTATATATGAAGTAGTAATTTATGATTGCACACAGTTTTCCTTATGAGGTTGTAATTTGTGAGTGTGTTGTGCTTTAGCATACTTTTATTAAAAAGACAATATTACACTATTGCATGCTATTCTACACAGAGTGATTTCTGCCTTCTCCAAGCAACATAAAGGATAGATGAATAAACGCTACACAAACATATATATAGGGGGGGGGATATTCAGCGGGTAAGCACCGCTATACATATAGGGGAGATGGTGGAGAGGCGGGGGGCGGAGCCTTATATAAGTATGAGTAGTTTAAAGTATGAGATTGGAACTTAGAAATGTTCAAGTGGAGGGACCCCAGAACTATCTAGGGAAGATTATATCTAGTAAATCATAGAGCGGATTAGGGTATTCTCTGTCCTTAAGCTTCCCCTCTAATAATATGATTGTACCTATAGGGTTGAAGGAAAATTAGCTAGTAGAGGAGCATTATCAGGGCTTAGGATGGCTTAGCACTGTCATCACAGTAAGACTTATAAACTATGGGCCAGGAGATTATGGGGGTAGGCTGATTTTGACCATAGTAAAGTTCTGCAAGAGCGGGGATATTAGGAAGTGTGGAATATAGGGAACTTCTGGGGGAGCTCTTCACCTGGGGAAATGCTAGCTATAAGCGATGTGGGAAAAGGGAGTAAGGGTATGACCCGCAGGCAGCAAACCAGCGGGAAAGGGAGGAGAGGAGCTCAGCTGGAGCCGGAGATTCGTGCTACCAGTAAATTCTACATAGGGAGTATATAATTATTGGCAGGTAACATGTGCGGGCTAATTAAAAGAACGCAACAATTCAAAAGATAGCTTTTGGGATAGGTTAGCTCTGGGCTCCAAACAAATTTATATAAATCTACACAGCATGTTGGTATAAATATAAACATATACGTATAGTATATTACAATAAAGTCTAAAGATACTAGCTCTTGGATATATAATAGGGTTATCTTCTAGGCCTATATTGCAGGAATGCGATGTAAGAGTATATTAGCAAAATAAAGATATAAATCTGAATCTCATATCTCATAACTTATTTCTGCGAGAAAATAGCATCTAATCTATGCACATTTACAGACTGTTTCATTGCATGTAGAGTATTATAAGCAAAATGCAACTGGTTTCCTAGCTATCTAATCAATATATATAAAAACTTTAATGTCACCTCAAACCCCTATACCATACCTTTGCCCTTGACCATATCTCTAACTTTAAGTATGCGGAGGGCAAACATTTAGCTTCAGGACATGAGACTTTATAAAAATGGAGTGGGGCAAGAACATATCCATTCTAGCATAAATGAACTAAAATGAGGGCGTAACAGAGAATCCTTATAAAGTAGTGCAAGCCACCTTATTTGGGATGTTAACATGGATAATGGACAATGGTTAATAGTTCAACAAAATCAAACAGTATATAATGTCCAAATAGTATATAAACATTATCTGGCTTGTAAGCTAGGATGCATAATATCTGGAATATATGCGTCCCAAAGGAGACGAAAACTAGGGGAAAAATAGGGACCCATTATCTGGCAGTGATTTCGTCATCCATGCCTTAGGTGCAAAATCAGTGTCCCGTAAGTAAAATTCTGTAAGAGCTATATCTCTAAATGTCCTGATCTAATTAGGGCTAGTGTTATAGTTAGTATGGTAATAGGAACCATTTGTAAAATGATCCTTCTGCTAGGATGGCTGCAGCGTGTGGGAGACAATAAGACCATACATAAAGCTATACTGTGAGGTACGAAACATACAATGGTCACAATATTCCAGAACACTTATTTACATTTACATTTACACAAACATCTAAGAGATATTGCCACAAACACAGCACTTACCTCATATTGATGTAGGTTCCTTCAATAAGTTGTGTAGACCGAAAGGGGATTACCCAGATCTACTTTGAAATCACCTTTCCTTTTGAACGAACACACACACACTATATATATATTAATTAAAGGAAAAATACAATTGATGAAGCATCAAGTTAATAGACTAGGTTGTTGATGGCCCTTGTTATAAAAGGTCAGATCATTTAAATCATCTAAATTATTTGATCTAAATTCATTAATGTTCATAAAACTGCTGAGGGATCTTACTGTTCAGTAAAGATAGTGTTCAAAATGTATTGATCTGTCTTTTTCAGATGATTGCCAGTGGGTGTTCCTGCCATTAACATATATACAATAGATGTATTAACTGCACCAATATATGATATCTTGTAGAGAAAATGAAAAAGCTAGCGATGGGTCAAAACAATAATCCCAACTGTAACTCTTATGAAACACGTGTACAGAAAAGGTTCTGCAAATTGGTGTAATATTTAAATATTTACATATCTGTTACAATAAAAGAGCATCTAGGGATATAGAAAAATTTGTATCTGCAAACTTACTGGTCGTGAGCCTCTGATGTGTGTTCCATGGCATTTTTAAAGTGTGTTCCAGATTTTTCACCTAGACCTCTACATGCAGAGTTTAAAAATATGTGATTTGCTCTTTTGACTTGCTGTCATGTTTATCTATTTCAAAGATAACACGGTTGTCTCATTTTTATTCTACTTGTATTTCTCTTGAACATTTTCAATGATATGTTGTGCATATATTTAAGTGGTCTCTTTTATCAAGAGTCTAATTTTTGTAGAACCTCCGTTTAGATAGATGAATTTCCATTTATTTTGATGGAGCTGAACTTGCCACTGGCTACCCTGACAAGGGAGTGGTACAAATATTTTTAAGTTTTAATTATACAATGTACAATAAAATATATAGACATATATAAGTATATACATATATAAGTGCATTAGAGACCTTTGTAGTCACGTAGATGAAAACATGAAAACGGATATTAATGCAATATTCATGTTTAATAAAGTGTTGTGTGTATTTACTGTAAATATTTGACATTCCTATGTTCTGCACATAGCAGAATATCTTCTATGTATTTATAAATAGACATTCCTATATATATCTGTATATATCTATATATAATCATCTATATATATAGGTATAAATATATATTTGTACAAAAATCCATCAGATATATATGTATGTGTATATATATACAGTATATATATATATATATATATATATATATATATAAATACATAGAACATATTCTTCAAAATATTAGAGCAATTGAGAATATGTGATCAGGTTTGCGTGCGAGTAGGGTGTTTTTTTCCACTTTTTTTGCCCCATTGATTTCAGGAGAATACGTTATCAAGCTGTCATGTGATATTCTAAATTCTGCTTTTTACGCTTGTTGGCTTACTGTGCAAGTGATAATGTTTTACTCTGAACTTTAAATATAAGAGCAACCCGATGCTCGTAAAAAGCTTACTTCTATTACAGTTAATGCTGGAGCGGAAGCGTAAAAAAAAAGCTCCGCTCGTATTCTGGCTCATTGTTTGTAAAATTTAATAAAAATTTAAAATGAAACCTGATATTTCAGTGGTGTCACATTTACTACCAGTAAATGTGAGGACTTCTTGCCGCTTGGATGAAGACTTCTCCCGGCTTCGTTGAGGATGGATGTCCGGTCTTCAGAAACTGTAAGTGGATCTTCGGGGGTTAGTGTTAAGTTTTTTAAGGTTTTTTTTCGGTGGGTTTTATTTTTAGCTTAGGGTTTGGACTGAAAAAGAGCTAAATGCCCTTTTAAGGGCAATGTCCATCCAAATGCCCTTTTCAAGGCATTGGGGAGCTTAGGTTTTTTTTGATAGAATTTTATTTGGGGGGTTTGGTTGTGTGGGTGATGGGTTTTACTGTTGGGGGGTTGTTTGTATTTTTTTACATTTAAATGAGCTGATTTATTTGGATCAATGCCCCACAAAAGGCCCTTTTAAGGGCTATTGTTAGTTTAGTTTAGGCTAGGTTTTTTTTTATTTTGGGTGGCTTTTTTATTTTACTAGGGCTATTAGTTTAGGTGTAAATTGTTTAAATATTTGATCATTTCTTTTTTATTTTGTATAATTTAGTGTTTATTTTTTTTTGTAATTTAGTTAATTGTATTTAATTAATGTAATTTATTTAATTGTAGTGTAAGGTTAGGTGTTAGTGTAAGACAGGTTAGGTTTTATTTTACAGGTAAATTTGTATTTATTTTAGCTAGGTAGTTAGTAAATAGTTAATAACTATTTAGTAACTATTCTACCTATATGTGAAAAGAAAAAGAGAGAAAGAGCACAGAAGACTCAAGTGTAAATTTTATTAAGATGTATTGCACACAATTTATATTGCACTTACTAGAAAATCAATAAAAACAGCATTCAGTAAAACACTAGGGCCTAGATTTGGAGTTTTGCGGCCAAAGGGGTGCGTTAGCTACGCGTGCTTTTTTCTGGCCGCACCTTTTAAATACCGCTGGTATTTAGAGTTCACAGAAGGGCTGCGTTAGGCTCCAAAAAGGGAGCGTATAGCATATTTACCGCCACTGCAACTCTCAATACCAGCGGTGCTTACGGACGCGGCCAGCTTCAAAAACGTGCTCATGCACAATTCCCCCATAGAAAACAATGGGGCTGTTTGAGCTTAAAAAAAAACTAACACCTGCAAAAAAGCAGCGTTCAGCTCCTAACGCGGCCCCATTGTTTCCTATGGGGAAACACTTCCTACGTCTGCACCTAACACCCTTACATGTACCCCGAGTCTAAACACCCCTAACCTTACACTTATTAACCCCTAATCTGCCGACCCCGCTATCGCTGACACCTGCATATTTTTTTTAACCCCTAATCTGCTGCTCTGTACACTGCCGCAACCTACATTATCCCTATGTACCCCTAATCTGCTGCCCCTAACACCGCCGACCCCTATATTATATTTATTAACCCCTAATCTGCCCCCCACAACGTCGCCGCCAGCTACCTACAATAATTAACCCCTAATCTGCCGACCGCACCTCACCGCTACTATAATAAAGTTATTAACCCCTAATCCGCCTCACTCCCGCCTCACTAACCTTATAAGAAATAGTATTAACCCCTAATCTGCCCTCCCTAACATCGCCGACACATAACTTCAATTATTAACCCCTAATCTGCCGACCGGACCTCACCGCTACTATAATAAATGTATTAACCCCTAAAGCTAAGTCTAACCCTAACCATAACACCCCCCTAAGTTAAATATAATTTAAATCTAACAAAATAAATTAAATCTTATTAAATAAATAATTCCTATTTAAAGCTAAATACTTACCTGTAAAATAAACCCTAATATAGCTACAATATAAATTATAATTATATTGTAGCTATTTTAGGATTTATATTTATTTTACAGGCCACTTTGTATTTATTTTAACCAGGTACAATAGCTATTAAATAGTTATTAACTATTTAATAGTTATCTAGTTAAAATAATTACAAAATTACCTGTAAAATAAATCCTAACCTAAGTTACAATTAAACCTAACACTACACTATCAATAAATTAATTAAATAAACTACCTACAATTATCTACAATTAAACCTAACACTACACTATCAATAAATAAATTAAATAAAATACCTACAAATAAATACAATTAAATAAACTAACTAAAGTACAAAAAATAAAAAAGAACTAAGTTACAAAAAATAAAAAAATATTTACAAACATAATAAAAATATTACTACGATTTTAAGCTAATTACACCTACTCTAAGCCCTCTAATAAAATAACAAAGCCCCCCAAAATAAAAAAATGCCCTACACTATTCTTAAATTAAAATAGAAAAGCTCTTTTACCTTACCAGCCCTTAAAAGGGCCTTTTGCGGGGCATACCCCAAAGAATTCAGCTCTTTTGCCTGTAAAAAAAAAACATACAATAACCCCCCCAAAACATTACAACCCACCACCCACATACCCCTAATCTAACCCAAACCCCCCTTAAATAAACCTAACACTAAGCCCCTGAAGATCTTCCTACCTTATCTGCACCATGCCAGGTTCACCGATCCGTCCTGGCTCCAAAATCTTCATCCAACCCAAGCGGGGGTTGGCGATCCATCATCCGGTGGCTGAAGAGGTCCAGAAGAGGCTCCAAAGTCTTCATCCTATCCGGGAAGAAGAGGCGATCCGGACCGGCAACCATCTTGATCCAAGCGGCATCTTCTATCTTCATGCGCGTGCAATCTACTGTGCCACCAGATATGAGTGGTGTGTTAAGTAGTACTATTCTTATCAGTTTAATCCCTGTTACGTGCCTTTTTTTTTTGTTTGGTTTTTGAAGCCACAGTGCAGCACCAGAGACCAGAAAAATTTGGCATGTACACATGCCTGAAAAATTAGGTATTGTTGCAGCCGCTGCTGTTGCAGCGGCCAGAAAAATTGATGTTTGTTTCCCAGGCAGAAAGTGCCCTAAAACATTGCGACTTGAACCCTAGTTGGTGGAGGATAAGTCACGCAAGTCATCCGGCATTCGAAGATAAAATACAGCAGCGTGTGGACCATTTTTAGCCCAAGGCAGCTCATGTCATCAGGCCTTTTTTACTCAAATGTATCGCCCAATGTCAGTCCCTTCGGGATCCATCCCTCATTCATCTTAATAAAGGTGAGGTAATCTAGACTTTTTTGACCTAGGCGACTTCTCTTCTCAGTGATAATACCTCCTGCTGCACTGAAGGTCCTTTCTGATAGGACACTTGAAGCGGGGCAGGCCAGAAGTTCTATCGCAAATTGGGATAGCTCAGGCCACAGGTCAAGCCTGCACACCCAGTATTCAAGGGTTTCTTCACTCCTCAGAGTGTCGAGATCTGCAGTTAAGGCGAGGTAGTCTGCTACCTGTCGGTCGAGTCGTTCTCTGAGGGTGGACCCCGAAGGGCTGTGGCGATGCATAGGAGTTAAAAAGCTCTGCATGTCCTCCATCAACAACATGTCTGTAAAGCGTCCTGTCCTTGCCGGAGTGGTCGTGGGAGTCGGAGGATTACTTTCACATCTTCCCCTGTTAGATTCCCGTTGTGCTGTGACATCACCTTTATACGCTGTTTAAAGCATACTTTTTAATTTATTTTGGAACTGCTGCATCCTTTCCGACTTTCGGTAAATCTGTAACATTTCCGGCACTTTATGCTTATACCCGGGGTCTAGTAGTGTGGACACCCAGTACAGGTCGTTCTCCTTCAGCTTTTTTATACGAGGGTCCCTCAACAGGCACGACAGCATGAAAGACCCCATTTGCACAAGGTTGGATGCCGAGCTACTCATGTCCCGTTCCTCGTCCTCAGTGATCTCACTGAAGGTGTCTTCTTCCCCCCAGCCATGTACAACACCATGGGTACCAGATAGGTGACAACGAGCACCCTGGGATGCCTGTTGTGGTTGGTCTTCCTCCTCCTCCTCAAAGCCACATTCCTCCTCTGACTCCTCTTCCTCACAATCCTCTTCCAGCGTTGCCGCAGGTCCAGCAAGCGATGCTGATAAGGCTGTTTCTGGTGGTGATGGTGACCACAACGCTTCCTCTTCACGCTCATCTACGGCCTGATCCAGCACTCTTCGCAGGGCATGCTCCAGAAAGAAAACAAATGGTATGATGTCGCTGATGGTGCCTTCGGTGCGACTGACTAGGTTTGTCACCTCCTCAAAAGGACGCATGAGCCTACAGGCATTGCGCATGAGCGTCCATTAACGTGGCAAAAAAATTCCCAGCTCCCCAGAGGCTGTCCTAGCACCCCGGTCGTACAAATACTCATTAACGGCTTTTCCTTGTTGGAGCAGGTGGTCGAACATAAGGATTGTTGAATTCCAACGTGTCGGGCTGTCGCAAATCAAGCGCCTCACTGGCATGTTGTTTCGCCGCTGGATATCAGAAAAGTGCGCCATGGCGTGTAGGAACGCCTGAAATGGCCACACACCTTCCTGGCCTGCTTCAGGATGTCCTGTAAGCCTGGGTACTTATGCACATGTGTCAACTTGCCCAATTTCAATGCTGCCACCAAATTACTTTCATTGTCAGAAACCACTTTGCCGATCTCCAGTTGGTGCGGAGTCAGCCACTGATCCACCTGTGCGTTCAGGGCGGACAGGAGTACTGGTCCGGTGTGACTCTCTGCTTTGAGGCAAGTCAACCCCAAGATGGCGTGACACTGCTGTATCCGGGATGTGGAATAGTACCTGGGGAGCTGGGGGGGTGCCGTTGATGTGGAGCAAGACGCAGCAGCAGAAGAAGAGGACTCAGCCAAGGAGGTTATGGAAGAGGATGGAGTAGGAGGAGTAGAGGAGGTGGCAGCATGCCTGCCTGCAAGTTGTGGCGGTGTCACCAACTCTGCAGAGCCACGCATTGCATGGTTGTCAGCCGTCAGCAGGTTTACCTAATGCGCAGTGTAGGTGATATACCTGCCCTGACCATGCTTTGCAGACCAGCTATCAGTGGTCAGATGGATCCTTGCCCCAACACTGTGTGCCAGACATGCCATTACTTCCTTTCGCACAGTCGAGTACAGGTTGGAGATTGCCTTTTGTGAAAATAAATTTCGTCCGGGTACCTTCCACTGCGGTGTCCCAATAGCTACAAATTTTTTGAACGCCTCAGACTCCACCAGCTTGTATGGTAAAAGCTGGCGGGCTAAGAGTTCAGAAAAGCCAGCTGTCAGATGCCGGGCAAGGGGGTGACTTTGTGACATTGGCTTCTTACGCTCAAACATGTCCTTGACAGACACCTGACTGTGGGCAGATGAGCAGGAACTGCTCAAGGCGAGAGATGGAGTGGCGGATGGTTGAGAGGGGGCAAGGAGGACAGCAGTGGTTGACGTGGCTGAAGAGACCAGGAGGAGGATGGCGGCTTTGAATTTGTGTGCTGCTTTTACTCATGTGTTCTTCCCATCGGCGTTTGTGATGTGCGATCATGTGCCTTTGCAAAGCAGTTGTACCTAGGTGGGTGTTGGACTTCCCATGACTCATGACTTCTTTTGGCACAGGTTGCAAATGGCATCACTGTTGTCAGATGCAGACACACAAAAAAATGCCACACTGCTGATCTCTGCGATGACGGCATTCTGGTGGTGGCAACAGCATGCGTTGATTGGCGTGCTGTCTGGCTGACCCCGGGTGCCGATACATGCTGTCTGACTGTGCCACTAGCTCCTTGCGACGACCTCCTCCTCCTCTCTGTCTCCCCATCTCATCTTTCCCCCTGTTCTTCTTCTCTACTAGCGGGCACCCACGTGACATCCACCGACGCATCGTCATAATCAACCACTTCACTTGTATCTGACAAATCAACAAAGGAAGCAGCAGCGGGTACAACATCATCATCATCACACCGTACGTCCATGTCTGTAATGCTGCCTGACTGAGACATATCACTGTTATCTACATCCTCTGTCAATGATGGTTGCGCATCACTCATTTCTTCCAAATGTTGTGTTAATAACTCCTCTGCCAGATCAAGTGAAGTGGCTGTGGTGATAGTGTTGGTGGTGGCAGCAGGCGGGCGAGTGGTAACTTGAGAGGTGCCCGTAGATAAGCTGGAGGAGGATGGTGCGTCAAGGTTCGGAGCGGAAGCTATAGAGGATTGGGTGTCCTGTGTTAAAAAGTCAACTATGTCCTCCTCAGAACTTTTCAAGTTCATGGTACGTGGCCTCTGAACACTGGCCATTATTCTAGGGCCTAAGGGAATCACAGCACCACGACCACAACGGCACCTGCGGGGTGGCCTGCCTCTGCCTGTCATTTTTTTTTAAATGTACACTTACAATACTATTAAACAAGATATGAGTGGTGCCACTGGGCAATTGGGCACATTATACGCTGTGAGCCTGACACAAAAAAGCAGACTGATGTTTCACAGTTCAAAAAGTTTAATTTTTTTAAAATTTATACTTTCGCTACTATTAAACAAGATATGAGTGGTGGCACTGGGCAAGTGGGCACAGTATACATGCTGGCAGGCAGGCAACTGCAATTAGATTACACTAGCAGACTGATGTTTCACAGTCAAAAAAGTTTTTTTTTTTTAAATTTACACTACTGTTACAACAGATATGAGTGGTGTCACTGTGGGCAAGTGGGCCTGGCACACATGCTGGCAGGCAGGCAACTGCAATTAGATTACACTAGCAGACTGATGTTTCACAGTCAAAAAAGTTTTTTTTTTTTAAATTTACACTACTGTTACAACAGATATGAGTGGTGGCACTGTGGGCAAGTGGGCCTGGCACACACGCTGGCAAGCAGGCAACTGCAATTAGATTACACTAGCAGACTGATGTTTCACAGTCAAAAAAGTTTTTGATTTTAAATTTGCACTACTGTTACAACAGATATGAGTGGTGGCACTGTGGGCAAGTGGGCCTGGCACACACGCTGGCAGGCAGGCAACTGCAATTAGATTACACTAGCAGACTGATGTTTCACAGTCAAAAAAGTTTTTTTTTTTTTAAATTTACACTACTGTTACAACAGATATGAGTGGTGGCACTGTGGGCAAGTGGGCCTGTCACACACGCTGGCAGGCAAGCAACTGCAATTAGATTACATTAGCAGACTGATGTTTCACAGTCAAAAAAGTTTTTTTTTTTTAAATTTACACCACTGTTACAACAAATATGAGTGGTGGCACTGTGGGCAAGTGGGCCTGGCACACACGCTGGCAAGCAGGCAACTGCAATTAGATTACATTAGCAGACTGATGTTTCACAGTCAAAAAAGTTTTTTTTTTTAAATTTACACTACTGTTACAACAGATATGAGTGGTGGCACTGTGGGCAAGTGGGCCTGGCACACACACTGGCAGGCAGGCAACTGCAATTAGATTACACTAGCAGACTAATGTTTAACAGTCAAAAAAGTTTTTTTTTTTTTAATTTACACTACTGTTACAACAGATAGGAGTGGTGGCACTGTGGGCAAGTGGGCCTGGCACACACGCTGGCAGGCAGGCAACTGCAATTAGATTACACTAGCAGACTGATGTTTCACAGTCCAATTTTTTTTTTTTTTAATTTACACTACTGTTACAACAGATATGAGTGGTGGCACTGTGTGCAAGTGGGCCTGGCACACACACTGTCAGGCAGGCAACTGCAATTAGATTACATTAGCAGAATTATGTTTCACAGTCAAAAAAGATTGTTTTTTTTATTTAGACTACTGTTACAACAGATATGAGTGGTGGAACTGTGGGCAAGTGGGCTTGGCACACATGCTGGCAGGCAGGCAACTGCAATTAGATTACACTAGCAGACTGATGTTTAGCAGTCAAAAAAGTTTTTTTTTTTAAATTTACACTTCTGTTACAACAGATATGAGTGGTGGCACTGTGTGCAAGTGGGCCTGGCACACACACTGTCAGGCAGGCAACTGCAATTAGATTACATTAGCAGACTGATGTTTCACAGTCAAAAAAGTTTTTGATTTTAAATTTGCGCTACTGTTACAACAGATATGAGTGGTGGCACTGTGGGCAAGTGGGCCTGGCACACACGCTGGCAGGCAGGCAACTGCAATTAGATTACACTAGCAGACTGATGTTTCACAGTCAAAAAAGTTTTTTTTTTTTTAAATTTACACTACTGTTACAACAGATATGAGTGGTGGCACTGTGGGCAAGTGGGCCTGGCACACACGCTGGCAGGCAAGCAACTGCAATTAGATTACATTAGCAGACTGATGTTTCACAGTCAAAAAAGTTTTTTTTTTTTTAAATTTACACCACTGTTACAACAAATATGAGTGGTGGCACTGTGGGCAAGTGGACCTGGCACACACGCTGGCAAGCAGGCAACTGCAATTAGATTACATTAGCAGACTGATGTTTCACAGTCAAAAAAGTTTTTTTTTTTAAATTTACACTACTGTTACAACAGATATGAGTGGTGGCACTGTGGGCAAGTGGGCCTGGCACACACACTGGCAGGCAGGCAACTGCAATTAGATTACACTAGCAGACTAATGTTTAACAGTCAAAAAAGTTTTTTTTTTTTAATTTACACTACTGTTACAACAGATAGGAGTGGTGGCACTGTGGGCAAGTGGGCCTGGCACACACGCTGGCAGGCAGGCAACTGCAATTAGATTACACTAGCAGACTGATGTTTCACAGTCCAATTTTTTTTTTTTTTAATTTACACTACTGTTACAACAGATATGAGTGGTGGCACTGTGTGCAAGTGGGCCTGGCACACACACTGTCAGGCAGGCAACTGCAATTAGATTACATTAGCAGACTTATGTTTCACAGTCAAAAAAGATTGTTTTTTTTATTTACACTACTGTTACAACAGATATGAGTGGTGGAACTGTGGGCAAGTGGGCTTGGCACACACGCTGGCAGGCAGGCAACTGCAATTAGATTACACTAGCAGACTGATGTTTAGCAGTCAAAAAAGTTTTTTTTTTAAATTTACACTACTGTTACAACAGATATGAGTGGTGGCACTGTGTGCAAGTGGGCCTGGCACACACACTGTCAGGCAGGCAACTGCAATTAGATTACATTAGCAGACTGATGTTTCACAGTCAAATTTTTTTATTTTTTTTATTTACACTACTGTTACCACAGATATGAGTGGTGGAACTGTGGGCAAGTGGGCTTGGCACACACGCTGGCAGGCAGGCAACTGCAATTAGATTACACTAGCAGACTGATGTTTCACAGTCAAATTTTTTTTTTAAAATTTACACTACTGTTACAACAGATATGAGTGGTGGCACTGTGGGCAAGTGGGCCTGGCACACACGCTGGCAGGCAGGCAACTGCAATTAGATTACACTAGCAGACTGATGTTTAACAGTCAAAAAAGTTTTTTTTTTTTAAATTGACACTACTGTTACAACAGATATGAGTGGTGGCACTGTGTGCAAGTGGGCCTGGCACACACACTAGCAGGTAGCCAACTGCAATTAGATTACATTAGCAGACTGATGTTTCACAGTCAAAAAAAGATTGTTTTTTTTTTAATTTACACTACTGTTACAACAGATATGAGTGGTGGCACTGTGGGCAAGTGGGCCTGGCACACACGCTGGCAGGCAGGCAACTGCAATTAGATTACACTAGCAGACTGATGTTTCACAGTCAAAAAAGTTTTTTTTTTTTTTTAAATTTACACTACTGTTACAACAGATATGAGTGGTGGCACTGTGGACAAGTGGGCCTGGCACACACGCTGGCAGGCAGGCAACTGCAATTAGATTACATTAGCAGACTGATGTTTCACAGTCAAAAAAGTTTTTTTTTTTTTAATTTACACTACTGTTACAACAGATATAAGTGGTGGCACTGTGGGCAAGTGGGCCTGGCACACACGCTGGCAGGCAGGTAACTGCAATTAGATTACACTAGCAGACTGATGTTTCACAGTCAAAAAAGTTTTTTTTTTTTAAATTTACACTACTGTTACAACAGATATGAGTGGTGGCACTGTGGGCAAGTGGGCCTGGCACACACGCTGGCAGGCAGGCAACTGCAATTAGATTACATTAGCAGACTGATGTTTCACAGTCAAAAAAGTTTTGTTTTTTTTTAATTTACACTACTGTTACAATAGATATAAGTGGTGGCACTGTGGGCAAGTGGGCCTGGCACACACGCTGGCAGGCAGGTAACTGCAATTAGATTACACAAGCAGACTGATGTTTCACAGTCAAAAAAGTTTTGTTTTTTTAAATTTACACTAATGTTACACCAGATATGAGTGGTGGCAACGGGCAAGTGGGCACAGTATACACTGTGAGCCTGGCACACACGCTGGCAGGCAGGCAACTGCAATTAGATTACACAGGAAAAAAAAAAAAAGCAGCCCTAAAAAGGGCTTTTTGGGGTGCTCTCCTTACAGCAGAGATCAGATGAGTCCTTCAGGACTGTAGTGGACACTGAATACACTAGCCTAGCTATCAATTTCCCTATTACATCAGCAGCAGCTACACTGTCCCTCCTCTCACTAAGAAAGCAGCTTCCGAATGAATCTAAAATGGCTGCTGTTCAGGAGCTGGGAGGGTCTTGGAGGGAGGGTCTGCTGCTGATTGGCTGGAATGTGTCTGCAGACTGTGAGATACAGGGTCAAAGTCTACTCAATGATGACGAATAGGGGGCGGATCGAACATCGCATATGTTCGCCCGCCGTTGTGAACGCGAACAAGCTATGTTCGCCTGGAACCATTCACCGGCGAACAGTTCGGGACATCACTATTAATCATCTATAGAGATTTATGCAGTAATAGCAAACCATTATATTAATCAATGAACTAGCAATAAGTACAATCTATCTATCTTTAAATATAATTTCTAAAATATCTTACAGTAACTTAAAATCAATTTATGAATATTCAATACAAAACCCGTTTTTCCTCAATAGTAAATTCACTTAATGCTGATATAGTTATTATATAGAATACACTGATCTATTTAATATTAGATTATACATATAAGATACATTTTAAAATCACAGCAGCTTCAATTGCACTACTGCTATAAAGAATATTTTAACTATAGTAACTCTTAAAATATGTAATCCCTATTATACACTACCAGTTAGCAAGATAGAAAGGTTTGAGCTTTTCAACACCCAGGGTTTCTCACTGTCATATCAGATTTTATATAAAGTGTTTTTATAAAGTGTTCATTTAAAAACACCTATGATCTCATAACTTTTAGTAAGATATTGGATCATAGTTATATAGACTATTTAATTAAACTGAGTATATATATATATATATATATATATATATATATATATATATATAATGCTAGACACGTGCATAATTGTATATCTGATAATATATATATATATTTTTATATATATATATATATATATATATATATATATATATATGTATACAGTACATACAGAGAAAAGTGCACTCACAGGAATGAACAACTGGCTCAATACCATTGTTAGCCTGTTCTATGGCGATTTACCACCTGGGTATATCTTAAGGGAGGTATTTGAGAGTTATAGTTATACTTGGAGATTAAGGAATTGAATTAATATTTTAATAGTATGCTATATTAATAAGTTGATCCGGTCATATCAATGGTATTATATCATTTCATATTTTGCTAGTATATTTTGTTATACTCTCTAGTCATTTTTATATCATACACATATACATGGAAGTATACATAGAAGTCTGTTGTAATTAATTATTATAGATATATATATTTGAGTCTTATTGACTATTTATTATTGATATATTGCATCATCAGTGAACATTTCTTAATAATGTTTGAGTGCATAAAAACCTAATTATGATGTTTAGTCTGAGTACAATTTATATATGTATTATTCATTTCAGAACCTCATTGGTCCATAAGATGCCTGTAATACAATGTAACTTATTCTAAGCATAATTTGTCAAACATTTTTAAATATAGTTATTACCTATATAAGTCACTTTATGGTTAGTATATGTGCTAGACATGAGGTATATATTTTAGACATACAGTATATATTGGTACATTTATACAGTACTGAGTATATTAAATATATGAAAATTACAGACACAAGTAATTTCATATAAAATTATATGAATATTACATGAACAATTTAAACTTTAAAAGCACAATTTTTATAAATCGACCCCTACATCCTTTAGTGCACTAAATATACACATTTTGTGTACCTGGCTTATATATTTTTCTTGTGTATTTGAAGTTATCTTATTTTTTGTATCAGACCGTGTCACTGTCTGTAATGATCTAACAATCTTCCTTTATGCGATAATGGAGTACATATTACTCTCGCCAAAAAAACTTATCTGCCAGGGTGGCAGTCAGGTTAATATAATAGACACATCAGAAGGCACTCACTGGCCCTTTTCACAGTGCAACCTTTAATTCAAGTGCGTAACTCTCCCCTTCTCCTCAAAACGTTACAAATTTGAATAAAAGGTTGCACTGTGAATAGGACCAGAGAGTGCCTTCTGATGTTTATAATATATATATATATATATATATATATATATATATATATATATATATATATATATATATATATATATATATATATAAATATATATATATATATATATATATATATATATATATATATATATTTATAAATTCATTAAAATTATGGGGGGAGATAAAAAACTGAAATTAAAATCCTCCATGTCTCAAAATTAAATCAATGTAAATATTTGCATAGGAAATTATCACATCTAGGCAAGATTCCCCGCTTGCTTTTCCCCAGAAATACTTAATATACAATGTTACCATACCAATGCACAAGAGAATTCTGGGTGAGATATGCAAATTCTCAGTTTTTTTGCTTCAAAATACTGTTTTTTTTTTTTTTTTTTGAATCTCATCTTTCTTTTTTTATTGTTTTTTTTAGGTATTTAAGCACAAACAGTTCAATATGTTTACTATCAAGAATGATATTACTTTGATTAAACTTGACTCCAAAGCTAACATGAAAGATGCTACTGTGTCCCCTGTGTGCCTGCCTGAGACCACAGACAACTTCAGTGGTGGGATGAGATGTGTCACTACCGGATGGGGATTGACAGACTCCACTGGTAAGATCAATTATGGTTGTGAGGGGGCTTCAGTCTTATTCTCTCTTTTTTTTTTTTTTTTTTTTTTTTAAACATTTTATTGAGTGAAATGCATACATTAATAAATTGCTCAGTGGTACAGATAAGTAACTTTACAGTCATCACCTGCAGATAACAATGCCAATCCAATAACCAATGGAGAAGAGTTCGAGTTCTTATTCTTTGGTGCATTTGCAACGATAACCTCCCATGTTTGGTCAGACATTATGGTCAAGGGAGATTGTTCATGTAGAGTGAGAGACTCATCATTGCATTCCTGAGGTGTTCTCCCTTGTACACAAAATTTTTTAGTCCTTTAATTGTACTAATTAGTCCATGAGAGCATCTCTGCAGGTGTTAGTATTGACAGTCTTTTATATATAAATCAACTTAACTCAAAACATAACTTTCCAATCAAGAAGAAAAGGAAAAGGAAAGGAAGCAGGACACAAGAAGGATATATAGAAAGGGAAAGGGCAGAGAAGGAAAGAAAAAAGGAAAGGTTGTGGGAAGGGAGGGGGGACGGGGGGACGACTAACAAGCAGTCTGCTCCGGCTGGGACCGACGGCACCATTGCTTGGGTGCCAAATTAACCCATAGGTGAGTTTACAAGTGTTTGCCAGTAGAACTGTATGTTGTGGTATAGGGGGAGACTGTTATTAACTGAAATATGAGAATTCTTCCACATCAAGTAGGTCTGATGTGGTTTGCAGCCATTCCTGCAGGGTTGGGATATGGGTAGATTTCCAGTTACGGGCAATGAGTAATCTAGCACCATTCAGGCTGTATTGCAGGAGTTTCCATTTAATTTTACATATCTTGTTTGGTTTATAGTTTAAAAGGGCCGTTATTGGGGACAATTCAAACCGTTCTCCCATTACAGATCTCAAACGATTGATGATTATTTCCCAAAATGGGAGTAGTTTTGGACAATGCCACCATATATGGGCCATTGTTCCAGGGGATCCACAGCCCCTCCAGCAGGATATATTGGCGTTTGGGTATATGCGTTTGAGCCTTTCTGGGGTAAGATACCACCGAAACAGGATTTTGTGATTCAACTCCAAGATCCTGGGGGAAGAGGAAGATTTAGAGGAGTGGAAACATATGTTATCCCATTGTTCTCTAGGTATGGGTATTTCTAAGTTGGATTGCCAGTGAGAGTCATATGAAGATGGAGGTAATGTGAGTGTGTCGTCTAATATTTGTTTTGTTATGGATAGTGCTCCTCTGGGTATCATTCTGTCATAGCATATACGCTCAAATTTTGTCAAGCTACGTAGCAGGTTCTGTCTGTGAGGTGAGGAGCCTAAGAGGTGCGTTAACTGGGTGTATTTTAGCCAATGGGAGTAAACTCCTCCAGCCACATCTGTGAGTTGTGTTCTTTGTTTTAATGTCCCCCCCTCTGTCAGACACGTAAATGGAATTGTGGAGCTTGTGTCCAAGGTGCTTGGCTCTTGTGGGATAATACCTCTGTGAAACTCTGCGTTTATTGAGACAGGCATCATGGGAGAAACAAACATAGTGATTCCTCTGGTTTTAAGCCTGACTGTGTCCCAGGTGTGGAAAATGTGGGTATATAGTGGGGAGGTCTTAGCTAAGGTGGGCCTTCGTGCGCTACTAACCCAACACAGCGGGCCGATTGTTGGGGATTTCAGCAGAAATGAGTCTATAGAAGTCCACGCTTTTGCGGATGTGTTCCCATGCCATTCCAGAACTCTCTGAAGTACCACAGCTTTGTAATATTGAGTGATCAGGGGGACCCCCAGGCCCCCCCTCCCCAATGGCTTTGTTAGAACTCTCTTACTAATACGAGGTTTTATGTTTCCCCATATGAAAGAGTTTATCAGGGATTGTACTTGGTTCAAGTAGGATAATGGCAGATGTATCGGGGTGGTCTGGAGAATATATAAGATTTGGGGCAGAGTCGTCATCTTTATCGATTGGGCTCTACCCCACCAGGACAGGGGTTTATTTGTCCAGGTGTCAAAGTCTTTCTTGAGTTTATGTAGAAGGGGTACATAGTTATATTTGAATAATTTATTTACTGATGGGGCGAGGTAAATACCTAGGTATTTAATTTTATCTCGCAATAGCTTATATGGGCAGAGGGTTTTAAGGTCTTTAAAACCTTCCTTTGGCATGTTTATGTTAAGGATTTCAGATTTTTGGACATTAATTAGAAAATTAGAGTGTTCTCCAAAACTGTCAAATTCTCTTAGTAAGTGTGGAAGTGATTCATGTGGGTAGGTGAGTAGAGTGAGGACATCGTCGGCGTATAGGGTAAGTTTATATGTGTTAGGTCCAAGTTGTAGGCCAGTTATTTTGGGGTTGTTCCTTATGTGGGCGGCCAGTACCTCAATTGGTATAGCAAACAGCAGGGGGGACAGGGGGCACCCCTGTCTCGTGCCGTTTTGGATATTAAAACTCCTAGAGAGAGTGCCATTCGCTCGGACCCTGGCTGTGGGTTGAGTGTACAAGCTGAAAATTCTGTTCAGCATCCTGGGGCCGATTCCAATAGCTGTGAGACAATATCTCAAGAAGGTCCAGTCCAGCCGGTCAAACGCTTTTTCAGCATCGGTTGAAATCAAAATAGACGGAATTTTTGACCGGCCGGACTGTTCCATCAGGTGCAGGACTCTTATGGTATTGTCTCTTCCCTTTTTGGTATGAATCCGGTCTGGTCTACATGGATAACCTGGGGGAGTATTTTATTGATTCTGGTTGCTAAGATTTTGGAGTACAGCTTTAAATCTGTATTAAGCAGAGAAATTGGTCTATAATTACCTACTCTAGTGGGGTCTTTGTCCGGTTTGGGTATGACCGATATGTATGCTTCAAGGGAGTTTTTGGACCACATCATGTCCTTGTCAATTGATTGAAATAATGTCGTCAAGTGGGAGATCAGTAAGTTTTTAAATTGTTTATAATACAGAATAGAGAATCCGTCTGGGCCTGGACTTTTATGTGAGGGGAGAGCTTTTATGGCTGCCTTCACCTCCTGAGCTGTGATGGGTTCATCCAGAGTGTCAGTCATCTCCTTAGGGATACTGGGGAGTGAGGCATTTGCTATGTATTGTTCGGATATACCTGGAGATGATGTTGCTGGTGGGGCTGGCAAATTATATAAGTCGTTATAAAAGCTTCTAAACTTTTCAGCTATTGATTGGCTACTAACAATGCAAGTCCCTGTTTCATCTACCAGTTTATGGATGTGGGTATTTAATGTACGCTCTTTAAGGGTTCTTGCGAGGGAGGGGCCGATTTTGTTTGATCTAGCTAAGTATGATTTTTTAAGGTAAAGTGCCTTGGTTTGGGCTTCAGTGTACAGTAGTCGGTTAAGTTAGTTTCTACGTTTTCTCAGCAAGTCAGTCAAGGAGTTGTCAGCAGGGGTCTTCTGGTGTTGGATCTCTAGTGTGTGAATGGAGCAGAGGTGCGACCACTATCCGTCTATACTGATTAGATATGTTAAAGGGGGGGAACGCTCACCTCCACTGCAGCCCTGAATGATTGTTTTGGGAGAAATAGGCTCCTGTGTTGATGTTCAGTTATAACATGTCCACGTGGGGGAGCGGTTAAGATGGCGTCTAAACAGGCCTTATTTTATGCCTGTCTTGCGGTATACTGGAAAAATGAGCTGCCGAGCAGCATGTAGGACAGATGTTTCATGCAGCATTTCATTTAGTTTTTAGATAGTGAGTTTGCGTAACAAAGTTGGTGCATTTATCTCTTTGTATAGGCCCTTACTGCGGGGCTGTGTAGTGCTGCATGAATGTACTCACAGTCTACGGCATTCTGTAAGGTCCCTTCTTTATTGTTGCTGTTCCGTCGGGCATCCGGGGCCTGATCGTGTAGGTCTTTAATCCGGTAGCGGATATGAAGAGGCTGCAGCACCCCCGTTCACATATAGTAGGCCTCGAAACCAGAAATCACTCACTAGACAGCCTGTTTCGTTCTTTTTGGAACTCATCAGTAGGAGATAGATTTCTGGTTGCTGCATTGGTAAAGCTATTTTCATGGTTAAACCAAAATTCATTAAAATTATGGGGGGGAGATAAAAAAAAAACTGAAATTAAAATCCTCCATGTCTCAAAATTAAATCAATGTAAATATTTGCATAGGAAATTAGCACATCTAGGCAAGATTCCCCGCTTCCCCCCATAATTTTAATGAATTTTGGTTTAACCATGAAAATAGCTTTACCAATGCAGCAACTAGAAATCTATCTCCTACTGATGAGTTCCAAAAAGAACGAAACAGGCTGCCTAGTGAGTGATTTCTGGTTTGCTGCAATAATCCCGTTAAAAGGATAGCTGTGTTAAAACAGTATTTTGAAGCAAAAAAACTGAGAATTTGCATATCTAATTTGCATATCTTACCCAGAATTCTCTTGTGCATTGGTAACATTGTATATTAAGTATTTCCGGGGAAAAGCAAGCAGGGAATATTGCCTAGATGTGCTAATTTAATATGCAAATATTTACATTGATTATATATATATATATATATATATATATATATATATATATATATATATATATATATATATATATATATATATATATATATAAAAATATATATACACACAGAGAGAAGCACACTCACAGGAACGAATAACTGGCTCATTACTATTGTTAGCCTGTTCTATGGTGATTTACCACCTGGGTGCAGCTTCTTTTAGCCCAGTAATGCTTTTCACAGAGAAGAACTTTCCTGTAGTATATCAGTCTGATCCCGCCTATTACGGTCAGTCCAGCGCCGAAATACCAGGCAATTCCTCTCTGAACAAGGAACACAGCAACCCCAGATGATCGTTTCAGCCTTCATTGGGCCTCGTCAGTGAGGTGTAGCCATATTCCTTTAAGCACACTGAGCATGGAGTCCACGTCTGGTTTCCCCTTTTTCCCCATAGGGAGACTAAATACACACTGAGAGAAGCACACTCACAGGAACGAATAACTGGCTCATTACTATTGTTAGCCTGTTCTATGGTGATTTACCACCTGGGTGCAGCTTCTTTTAGCCCAGTAATGCTTCTCACAGAGAAGAACTTTCCTGTAGTATATCAGTCTGATCCCGCCTATTACGGTCAGTCCAGCGCCGAAATACCAGGCAATTCCTCTCTGAACAAGGAACACAGCAACCCCAGATGATTGTTTCGGCCTTCATTGGGCCTAGTCAGTGAGGTGTATCCATATTTCTCTAAGCACACTGAGCAAGGAGTCCACGTCTGGTTTCCCCTTTTTTCCCATAGGGAGACTAAATACAGACAGAGAGAAGCACACTCACAGGAACGAATAACTGGCTTATTACTATTATTATTACTATTTTATGCAAAAAAGCAGCGTTCAGCTCCTAACGCAGCCCCATTGTTTCCTATGGGGAAACACTTCCTAAGTCTGCACCTAACACCCTAACATGTACCCCGAGTCTAAACACCCCTAACCTTACACTTATTAACCCCTATTCTGCCGCCCCCGCTATCGCTGACCCCTGCATATTATTTTTAACCCCTAATCTGCCGCTCCGTAAACCGCCGCTACTTACATTATCCCTATGTACCCCTAATCTGCTGCCCCTAACACCGCCGACCCCTATATTATATTAATTAACCCTAATCTGCCGACCGGACCGCGCCGCTATTATAATAAAGTTATTAACCCCTAATCCGCCTCACTCCCGCCTCAATAACCCTATAATAAATAGTATTAACCCCTAATCTGCCCTCCCTAGCATCGCCGACACCTAACTTAAATTATTAACCCCTAATCTGCCGACCGAATCTCGCCGCTACTGTAATAAATGGATTAACCCCTAAAGCTAAGTCTAACCCTAACACTAACACCCCCCTAAGTTAAATATAATTTAAATCTAACGAAATAAATTAACTATTATTAAATAAATTATTCCTATTTAAAGCTAAATACTTACCTGTAAAATAAACCCTAATATAGCTACAATATAAATTATAATTATATTGTAGCTATTTTAGGATTAATATTTATTTTATAGGTAACTTTGTATTTATTTTAACCAGGTACAATAGCTATTAAATAGTTAAGAACTATTTAATAGCTAAAATAGTTAAAATAATTGCAAAATCACCTGTAAAATAAATCCTAACCTAAGTTACAATTAAACCTAACACTACACTATCAATAAATTAATTAAATAAAATACCTACAATTATCTACAATTAAACCTAACACTACACTATCAATAAATTAATTAAATACAATATCTACAAATAAATACAATGAAATAAACTAACTAAAGTACAAAAAATAAAAAAGATCGGAACAGCCAATAGAATGTGAGCTCAATCTGATTGGCTGATTGGATCAGCCAATCGGATTGAACTTGATTCTGATTGGCTGATTCCATCAGCCAATCAGAATATTCCTACCTTAATTCCGATTGGCTGATAGAATCCTATCAGCCAATCGGAATTCGAGGGACGCCATCTTGGATGACGTCCCTTAAAGGAACCTTCATTCGGCGAGTAGGCATCGGTTGAAGAGGTTGGATCCGCGTCGGTTGGAAAGAAGATGGCTCCGGTCCGCTCCAGAAGAAAGAAGATTGAAGATGCGGCTTGATAGAAGACTTCATCCCGATGATGGACTTCCGACTTCAGCCCGATGATGGATTTCTTCAGCTGCCACTTGGATCCAGACTTCAACCCGAGGATGGACGTCACTCTTCAGCCCCCCCGCTTGGGCTTGGATCAACACTTCCGAGGCTTGGATGAAGACTTCCGAGGACGGATCGGTGAACCTGGTATGGTGAAGATAAGGTAGGAAGATCTTCAGGGGCTTAGTGTTAGGTTTATTTAAGGGGGGTTTTGGTTAGATTAGGGGTATGTGGGTGGTGGGTTGTAATGTTGGGGGGGGTATTGTATGTGTTTTTTTTACAGGCAAAAGAGCTGAATTCTTTGGGGCATGCCCCGCAAATGGCCCTTTTCAGGGCTGGTAAGGTAAAAGAGCTTTGAACTTTTTTAATTTAGAATAGGGTAGGGCATTTTTTTATTTTGGGGGTCTTTGTTATTTTATTAGGGGGCTTAGAGTAGGTGTAATTAGTTTAAAATTGTTGTAATTTTTTTCTGTTTGTAAATATTTTTTTATTTTTTGTAACTTAGTTCTTTTTTATTTTTTGTACTTTAGTTAGTTTATTTCATTGTATTTATTTGTAGGAATTGTATTTAATTTATTTATTGATAGTGTAGTGTTAGGTTTAATTGTAGATAATTGTAGGTAGTTTATTTAATTAATTTATTGATAGTGTAGTGTTAGGTTTAATTGTAACTTAGGTTAGGATTTATTTTACAGGTAATTTTGTAATTATTTTAACTAGGTAACTATTAAATAGTTATTAACTATTTAATAGCTATTGTACCTGGTTAAAATAATTACAAAGTTGCCTGTAAAATAAATATTAATCCTAAAATAGCTACAATATAATTATAATTTATATTGTAGCTATATTAGGGTTTATTTTACAGGTAAGTATTTAGCTTTAAATAGGAATAAGTTATTTAATAAGAGATAATTTATTTCGTTAGAATAAAATTATATTTAACTTAGGGGGGTGTTAGGGTTAGGGTTAGAATTAGCTTTAGGGGTTAAAAAATGTATTAGAGTAGCGGTGAGCTCCGATCGGCAGATTAGGGGTTAATACTTGAAGTTAGGTGTCGGCGATGTTAGGGAGGGCAGATTAGGGGTTAATACTATTTATTATAGGGTTATTGAGGCGGGAGTGAGGCGGATTAGGGGTTAATAACTTTATTATAGTAGCGGTGTGGTCCGCTAGGCAGATTAGGGGTTAATAAGTGTAGGCAGGTGGAGGCGACGTTGAGGGGGGCAGATTAGGGGTTAATAAATATAATATAGGGGTCGGCGGTGTTAGGGGCAGCAGATTAGGGGTACATAAGGATAACGTAGGTGGCGGCGCTTTGCGGTCGGCAGATTAGGGGTTAATTATTGTAGGTAGCTGGCGGCGACGTTGTGGGGGGCAGGTTAGGGGTTAATAAATATAATATAGGGGTCGGCGGTGTTAGGGGCAGCAGATTAGGGGTACATAAGTATAATGTAGCTTGCGGCGGCGTGGGGACGGCAGATTAGGGGTTAAACATTTTTAATAGAGTGGCGGCGATGTGGGGGGACCTCGGTTTAGGGGTACATAGGTAGTTTATGGGTGTTAGTGTTTACTTTAGAGCACAGTAGTTAAGAGCTTTATAAACCGTCGTTAGCCCAGAAAGCTCTTAACTACTGACTTTTTTCTGCGGCTGGAGTTTGGTCTTTGGTCTTTCCAGCCACGACTCTAAATACCGGCGTTAGAAAGATCCCATTGAAAAGATAGGATACGCAATTGACGTAAGGGGATCTGCGGTATGGAAAAGTCACGGCTAGAAAGTGAGCGTTAGACCCTTTAATGACTGACTCCAAATACCAGAGGGCGTTAAAAACCAGCGTTAGGAGCCTCTAACGCTGGTTTTGACGGCTACCGCCCAACTCTAAATCTAGCCGAAAATCTGCACTCACTGGACTTACTGGTGAAGAAAATCCTTATTTATTACATGTGACATTTCGGGGCATTCACCCCTTCATCACCAGTCTGATAAAGGGGTGAATGCCCCGAAACGTCGCATGCAATAAATAAGGATTTTCTTCACAAGTAAACCCATTGAGTGCAGATTTAGTGTTTGATACATATTTAGACATGTATAGTTTGTATGTTAAAACCCTTTGCCTGCTTTTTTTTTACTAACACCTGAGATCTCATATCTTTGAGCTTTTATAACTTTTTTGTTCAATATTTTTTTTTAAATATTTTCTATTATGGTGGTGTTCTTATGAGTGTAACTATAATTTGTAATGTATTTTTGATGTTTTTTCTGACACTTTTTTGTTTTGCGAAACAGTTAACCAGAGGACATTCTTGCATAAATCACAAAACGATAGTGCTACACTTTTAATCTGACATTTATTAAATTAGAATAACTGTGAACATACTGTAATATAAAAACATTCTAAAATTGCTAAATTGTTTATATCTGTTTGGGATGTACCAGCCATTTCGAAATCAATATATTCAAGGCTGAGCTATTAATGACTCTCCCTTCTTTCAACTGGAACTAGGCCACAGGAAACTACACCTAGTTGAGCTTACATATATTATGGTATAATGCGCCATCAAAGACAGTCGATACACGAAAATTGCTTCAGAGAGCATATTTATTGGTTTGCGCAATGGAAACGAGCCCTAAGACTATAATCAACACTCACCTGCAAGTTTCTCCCTCCCCTTTTGTCTCCAAATACTGCTTAGAATATGTTCTCTAGGAAGCAGGTGCCCTTAAAGGGACATTGTGCTGTAAAATGTTTCCCCTTTTATGTGTTTCTAATGTCCATTTTACCTTCTGGAGTTATTTAAATTGTTTATTAATAGTTCCTTTACCTTTAGTTTGTCATTTTAAACAGCTGTTGAAACTGCCATATATACTGACATTTGTAGACGGCAGTATTGGCTACAGAGAAACTATCGCTGAGGTTACAAGTCGAGCTCTGACTGCAGTACGTGTGCAATGTGATTTTTCTTTAGGCTTCTTCGAGGGTCTTCAGCCTTGCTAGCCTCAGCGGTCCTTTTGTTATTAAATAATATTTAATAACAAAAAGACTAGTGAGGCTAGCGAAGCTGAAGACCCTCGAGGGAGCCTAAAGAAAAAACATACCGGACGCACGCTGCAGTCAGCGCGCGACCTGTAATCTAGCCGTATGTTAGCAGTACAGTAACAGAAAACAACCTCTAGTGGAGGGTAGAAGAGAGACCAGCCCATTTGAAAGGGTTCTCCTTTACCTTTAGTTTGTCATTTTAAACAGCTGTTGAAACTGCCATATATACTGACATTTGTAGACGGCAGTATTGGCTACAGAGAAACTATCGCTGAGGTTGCAAGTCGCGCTCTGACTGCAGTACGTGTGCGATGTGATTTTTCTTTAGGCTTCCTCGAAGGTCTTCAGCCTTGCTAGCCTCAGCGGTCCTTTTGTTTGTAATTTTATAAATGACCCCCATAATACAGTGTAGTGTATTTCATAAAAAAACAAAAATTATAGCATTTTTATTTTTTAATAAAATAACCGCACTAGGCAGTATTTTGGGGTAAAGTTGGCGGGAGTGGGGTGTTGCGGTCTATGAGAACTGTGTGTTCCCAGCAAATATATATGTATATGCTTTTATAGATATATATTTATGTGTTAATATGTGTATATAAACATATTGACACATAATATATATGTATACAATCATTTACATATATTTAAAATTTGTTGCCATTGCTGCGCAACTTACCCCCTTCGACGGGATGAGAACGAGGCTCTCATTGGAGCCCATGGAAGCACACTATCATGAGCGCAATGCTTCCCAGCAATGCGAAAGCGAGCTCGCATTCACACTGCTGTCAGCTTGTAATACCAGCACAGGTTAGCGTGTCTGGTTTTAATCTGTGGATAGCAAGTACTGTGTGTGTATGTATATGTATATATGTGTGTATATATATATATATATATATATATATATATATATATATATATATATATATATATATATAAATATCTATTTAGAAATACTTATATAGGAAATATATTTCCCTATGTGCAGAACATTGGAATGTGAAATATTTACAGTAAATACATAGTTAAATAATTTATTAAATATGAATATTGCATAAATATGTTTTTCCATGTTTTCATCTACTTGACAGCAAAGGGCTCCAATGCACTTGTGTGTGTGTGTGTATATATATATATATATATATATATATACATATTTTCATAGATTGAGCCTGAGGAGGGAGTGTAAACCCTGAAATATTGCTCTACCTGTACTGTTGCCTATGTTGCCTAAACAAAAATTAAAAACCAAGGTGCCAGAGTAAATTTCATATCAAACACAAAATCTGCACTCACTGGACTTACTGGTGAAGAAAATCCTTATTTATTACATGTGACATTTCGGGGCATTCACCCCTTCATCACCAGTCTGATAAAGGGGTGAATGCCCCGAAACGTCACATGCAATAAATAAGGATTTTCTTCACAAGTAAACCCATTGAGTGCAGATTTAGTGTTTGATACATATTTAGACATGTATATGTTTGTATGTTAAAACCCTTTGCTTGCTTTTTTTTACTAACACCTGAGATCTCATATCTTTGAGCTTTTATAATTTTTTTGTGCAATATTTTTTTTTAAATATTTTCTATTATGGTGGTGTTCTTATGAGTGTAACTATAATTTGTAATGTATTTTTGATGTTTTTTCTGACACTTTTTTGTTTTGCGAAACAGTTAACCAGAGGACATTCTTGTGTAAATCGCAAAACGATAGTGCTACACTCTTAATCTGACATTTATTAAATTAGAATAACTGTGAACATACTGTAATATAAAAACATTCCAAAATTGCAAAATTGTTTATATCTGTTTGGGATGTACCAGCCATCTCGAAATCAATATATTCAAGGCTGAGCTATTAATGACTCTCCCGTCTATCAACATATTAAGACCAGAAACCTCCATCAATGTTAGCAGCTACACTGTCATACCTGCGTATAGTGTTCGCTGTCTTAGAGTTATTCTTTTTTTTTATTTAAATAGTGGAAAACAGCACACTCTTTGTCATTGGGGCAAGGAATCAGACTTGCCAAACTTTCAGGCCAATACTAGGCCCTTAGTCATGATACAAGGGCCTAGTATTGGCATGAAATGTTGTACTTTTTTCCTTGGACCCAATGCAAGAAAATCAAGGTCTGTTTTAAAATTGGAGGCTGGAATCTATTGTTTGATGTTAGAGTAATACCTTAACATGCCCCTTCCTTCATACCTTTATTCAGTCCCACACCAAATCTTGTCATTTTTTTTGATGGAACATAGACTGATATTGTCCATTTGCCACTCAAAGTAGAACAACTATTCTGGTTTTATGCACGGGCATACCACATTTTGACTACAACGACATGCTTTTAATTGGCTGATCTCCCAATATCTCACTCCAATATCTGCTAAATGAATCTGCCATGGATATATATGCATGGTTCTTCCTCTACTTTACCTCTACACCAATCATAACATTGGCTTCCATGATCCTCCAGGATCAAATTAACAATTCTAATCCTCACCTAGAAAGCCCCATTACAAAAGTATCCTATTTTCCCTCATCACAATATAATGCCCTAGCTGTTGCCTTTGCTCTGCTTTTAATCTTACTTTTCAGACCTTGTCTTCATGACCTCCTATATCTATCTTCAGTACTTATTTGCTATGTAATTATCTTGTGGAGATCTCATCTTCAGGATGTTACTCTCTCCCCTACTTTTTAACCAACGGAAATTTGGATATCCTCAACAGACAAAGGGCTTATTTGCATTGAGCCGTAAAAAATGGAGCCATAAGCTACCAAAGTTGCCGACAGCTAAAATTAGTTTACGGCTGCATTTTAGTATCAGGTTTCCACTGAAATATTTTGCGCATTTCGTGCAGTCACTCTTTTCGTGTAGGTTTAAGTTAACATTGTGGTAACCCAATCTTAAACTATAACATTTATGTTTAACATCTATGCTACTTACCTGTGATCATCTCTAAAGAGAAAGAAAAACAAAGGTACACTTATTTATAATACATATCTTTTAACTACTATTTTTTATTTTAATTACATTTTCTAGTCTTTTAATAGATGTAATTGTATTAATGCCCTATGTCTAGGTCTTGTTTTAATGTTGTAGATATGTGCTTGCATATATACTTATATGTAAATACAAATTGGTATTTCCATAACTACATAAGTGCAACTATTTCTATACATGGGGCAACAATAAATATTAAATATTACAATTTTTTCGGAACTGAAACAACTGCATTATTTGCAAGTTTTAAAATTTCAACTGGAACTAGGCCACAGGAAACTACACCTAGTTGAGCTTACATATATTATGGTATAATGCGCCATCAAAGACAGTCGATACACGAAAATTGCTTCCGAGAGCATATTTATTGGTTTGCGCAATGGAAACAAGCCCTAAGACTATAATCAATACTCACCTGCAAGCTTCTCCCTCCCCTTTTGTCTCCAAATACTGCTTAGAATATGTTCTCTAGGAAGCAGGTGCCCTTAAAGGGACATTGTGCTCTAAAATATTTCCCCTTTTATGTGTTTCTAATGTCCATTTTACCTACTGGAGTTATTTAAATTGTTTATTAATAGTCCCTTTACCTTTAGTTTGTCATTTTAAACAGCTGTTGAAACTGCCATATATACTGACATTTGTAGACGGCAGTATTGGCTACAGAAAAACTATCGCTGAGGTTACAAGTCGTGCTCTGACTGCAGCACGTGTGCGGTGTGATTTTTCTTTAGGCTTCCTCGAGGGTCTTCAGCCTTGCTAGCCTCAGTGGTCATTTTGTTATTAAATATTATTTAATAACAAAAAGACTGGTGAGGCTAGCGAAGCTGAATACCCTCGAGGGAGCCTAAAGAAAAAACATACCGGACGCACGCTGCAGTCAGCGCGCGACCTTTAATCTAGCCGTATGTTAGCAGTACAGTAACAGAAAACAACCTCTAGTGGAGGGTAGAAGAGAGACCAGCCCATTTGAAAGGGTTCTCCTACAGCACCTATGAATACAATGAATTCTTATCAGCTATTTTTCTCAACATATTGCCCCTTTAACCTTCTAGCTTCAGTCTAAGGGGCCAATTTAATAAGTGCCGGACCAAAAAGGTGGCGGACACGTTAAGGATCAGCGGTCTTACAACCATTGCTTCTTGACTTAAGTTTCTGGAAACATTGGAGGTAGATTGCAGCATCGGCTGCTTGGTAAATCTACCCCTACATATCTATATATTTATTTTATAGCACTACAGAATCTGTTGGTATGTTAAAATTAAACATAATGATAATAATAATAATAATAATAATAATAATTTAACTCAAACACTTACTCATGGTGTTCTGTTCTTTTGAGATAAACCACTGCCCAGTAGCAAGGGCTAAAAAGATTCCTGGTTACTTTTGTTGCTGGGATGACCTATTTGGATTTTTTAATTGCTCTTAACATAGTCAACAATACCTAAACTTTTCTTTACAGCATCTGTAAATTTGAAGTTGGTGACTACAATATGGACTATTTTGTTTTGCAGAGATACTAGCACTAAAGGGATTGTACATGCTTTCATAAAACTAATTAAACAAATTTTATTTAAGTTGTTGTGGAGCTTTTCCATAGAATTTATTGTGCAGTGAGTAAGAATTTATCATGAAAATAAATTGTGTGCTTCAATATTCTTAAAAAAAAAATAAAAAGGAATAAAAAAATAAAGCATGGTTAAGAAGTAAATAAATTCACTTTTTTTTATATGTGCCCTATAAATACCCCTTTTCTGATTTGTGTTTTTATCTTACCTTGTCAAATACATTTGTTGACAGGAAGAGATTATGAACATAAATATATAAGTGTAACTATTAATTCTTTTGCTTTTTAATCTGATTTCTGTAATGTTTATTCTTTTGTCTTTTTATCTTTGCTGTACCTGATTCTAAATTTAAAATGTAGCTATATAAAAGAAAACAGTTAAAAATAAATACATAAAAAAAATCTAACACCGAGATTACGAGTTTGGCGTTAGCCTTAAAAAGCAGCGTTGAGAGGTCCCAACGCTGCTTTTTACCTAACGTTGTTATTACGAGTCTCACAGGTACAGGCTCACCGCTCACTTTTCTTCCGCGACTCGAGGCTACCGCAAATCCCCTTACGTCGATTGCGTATCCTATCTTTTTAATGAGATTTTCCTAACGCTAACGAGTCTTGGAAGAAGTGAGCGGTAGACCCTCTCCTGTCAAGACTTCGACCGCATTTAAAAGTCAGTAGTTAAGAGTTTTATGGGCTAACGCCGGAATATAAAACTCTTAACTACAGTGCTACAAAGTACACTAACACCCATAAACTACCTATTAACCCCTAAACCGAGACCCCCCCCCCCACATTGCAAACACTAAAATAAAGGTTTTTAACCCCTAATCTGCCGACTGGACATCGCCGCCACCTACATTATACCTATGAACCCTAATCTGCTGCCCCTAACATCGCCGACACCTACATTATATTTATTAACCCCTAATCTGCCCCCCCCAATGTCGCCGACACCTACCTACAATTATTAACCCCTAATCTGCCGACTGGACATCGCCGCCACTTTAATAAATGTATTAACCCCTAAACTGCCGCACTCCCGCCTCGCAAACACTAGTTACATTTTATTAACCCCCTAATCTGCCCCCCCCCAACGTCGCCGACACCTACCTACATTTATTAACCCCTAATCTTCCGACCCCAACCGCGCCGCTACTATAATAAATTTATTAACCCCTAAACCTAAGTCTAACCCTAAATCTAACCCCCCCTAATTTAAATATAATTTAAATTAAACGGAATTAATTTAAAATAATTAAATAAATTAATCCTATTTAAAACTAAATACTTACAGATAAAATAAACCCTAAGCTAGCTACAATATAACTATAGTTACATTGTAGCTAGCTTAGGATTTATATTTATTTTACAGGCAACTTTGTATTTATTTTAACTAGGTAGAATAGTTAGTAAATAGTTATTAACTATTTAATAACTACCTAGCTAAAATAAGTACAAAATTACCTGTAAAATAAATCCTAATCTAAGTTACAATTACACCTAACACTACACTATCATCAAACTAATTACCTAAACCACCTACAATTATTTACAATTAAATTAAATAAACTAAATTACTAAAAAAAAACAACACTAAATTACAGAAGAAAAAGAAAGAATTACAATAACTTTGAACTAATTAAACCTAATCTAATCCCCCTAATAAAATAAAAAGCCCCCCAAAATAAAAAAAATTCCCTACCCTATACTAAATTACAAATAGCCCTTAAAAGGGCCTTTTGCGGGGCATTGCCCCAAAGTAATCAGCTCTTTTACCTGTAAAAAAAAATACAATACCCCCCCAAACATTACAACCCACCACCCACACACCCCTACTCTAAAACCCACCCAATCCCCCCTTAAAAAAACCTAACTCTAACCCCTTGAAGATCACCCTACCTTGAGACATCTTCACCCAGCCGGGCACAAGTGGTCCTCCATACGGCAGAAGTCTTCATCCGATCGGGGCAGAAGGCTTCATCCAGGCGGCATCTTCTATCTTCATCCATCCGGAGCGGAGCAGGTCCATCTTCAATCCAGCCGACGTGGAGCATCCTCTTCAAACGAAGTCCTAACGAAGGATGAAGGTTCCTTTAAATGACGTCATCCAAGATGGTGTCCCTTGAATTCCAATTGGCTGATAGAATCCTATCAGCCAATCGGAATTAAGGTAGGAAAAATCCTATTGGCTAATGTAATCAGCCAATCGGATTGAAGTTCAATCCGATTGGCTGATCCAATCAGCCAATAGGATTGACCTCACATTCTATTGGCTGTTCCAATCAGCCAATAGAATGCAAGCTCAATTCTATTGGCTGATTGCCTACCTTAATTCCTATTGGCTGATAGGATTCTATCAGCCAATCGGAATTCAAGGGACACCATCTTGGAAGACGTCATTTAACGGAACCTTCATTCTTCGTTAGGACTTCATTTGAAGAGGATGCTTCGCGTTGGCTGGATTGAAGATGGACCCGCTTCGCTCCGGAAGGATGAAGATAGAAGATGCCGTCCGGATGAAGATTTCTGCCGTCTGGAGGACCTCTTCTGCCCCGATCAGATGAAGACTTCTGCCATATGGAGGACCACTTGTGCCCGGCTGGGTGAAGATGGCTCGAGGTAGGGTGATCTTCAGGGGGTTAGAGTTAGGTTTTTTTAAGGTGGGATTGGGTGGGTTTTAGAGTAGGGGTGTGTGGGTGGTGGGTTGTAATGTTGGGGGGGGGGTATTGTATTTTATATTTACAGGTAAAAGAGCCCTCTTAAGAGCTATTTGTAATTTAGTATAGGGTAGGGATTTTTTTTATTTTGGGGGCTTTTTTATTTTATTAGGGGGATTAGATTAGGTGTAATTACTTTAAAATTCTTGTAATTTTTTTTTTTTTTCTGTAATTTAGTGTTTGTTTTTTTTTGTAACTTAGTTTATTTAATTTAATTGTAAATAATTGTAGGTGGTTTAGGTAATTAGTTTAATGATAGTGTAGTGTTAGGTGTAATTGTAATTTAGGTTAGGATTTATTTAACAGGTAATTGTGTACTTATTTTAGCTAGGTAGTTATTAAATAGTTAATAACTATTTAATAACTATTCTACCTAGTTAAAATAAATACAAAGTTGCCTGTAAAATAAATATAAATCCTAAGCTAGCTACAATGTAACTATTAGTTATATAGTAGCTAGCTTAGGCTTTATTTTATCGGTAAGTATTTAGTTTTAAATAGTATTAATTCATTTAATTATGTTAAATTAATTTTGTTTAATTTAAATTATATTTAAGTTAGGGGGGTTAGACTTAGGGTTAGGTGTTAATAAATGTATTATAGTAGCGGCAACGTTGGGGGCAATAGATTAGGGGTTCATAGGGATAATGTAGGTGGCGGCGTTGTCCGGAGCGGCAGATTAGGGGTTAATAATATAATGTAGGTTTCAGCGATAGCGGGGGCGGCAGATTAGGGGTTAATAAGTGTAAGATTAGGGGTGTTTAGACTCGGGGTTCATGTTAGGGTGTTAGGTGTAGACATTTTATATTTTCCCATAGGAAACAATGGGGCTGCGTTAGAAGCTGGACGCTGCTTTTTTGCAGGTGTTAGTTTTTTTTTTCAGCTGGCTCAGCCCCATTGTTTCCTATGGGGAAATCGTGCATGAACACGTTTAGCCAGCTTACCGCTACCGTAAGCAACGCTGGTATTGAGGTGAGATGTGAAGCTAAATTTTGCTCTACACTCACCTTTTTGTGGCTGACGCCAGGTTTAAAAAAACCTGTAATACCAGCGTTGTCTTAAGGTAGCGTTAAAAAAAAAAAAGGCTCGTTAGCAACGCACCCCTGTTAACGCCAAACTCGTAATCTTGGTGTAAGTAAACTATACATTTATGACTAGATTACAAGTGGAGCACTAAATTATTGGGCGCCTGCAAATGGGCATATTTGCCCGTTTGCGGGCACAAGATAATTAACTAGCTATTACAAGTGGCTGGTTATTGCTACAGAGAGCTCATGGTAGCAATTAGCTCTCAGGAAATTAACCAGAGATCCAATCTCTGGTAAATTTTCTTACAGTGCCCCAAATGCCCTCAAAAAAGAAGGCATATAGTGTATTAAAAAAAAGCTAGCATTTTTTTTTTTTTTTTTTTTGAAAAAGAAAAACTTTATTGTGTCAAGATGCAACATACAATATTCAGACAGTTTGAGCATGATACAGAAGAACAAATACAGACTCAGTTCTTATACAGCTTATTCCATAAAACATAGATTCCTCTGTGAAGATGGTGAAAGTGCTCTTGGAGAAGTTCAGCTTAACTCCTCCGTTTGGGGGAGTGTTCTAATTCCCTTATAAAACTTGACACATCTTCAATATAACTTTCAACAGTGCAAACAAAAAACAAGTTCAGAATATAACTATAATTATAATTATATGGCTATGAAAGGTATTAATCGAAGGCCTATGTGTAGGATATAAAAGAAGGTAATATGTAATTTGATAGAAGTGAGTTCCAGAAAACATAAAATCCCAAAGAGGTCTGAGGTGGACTATGTGTGTTGGAACTTAGTGGTGAGTATGTGAGGCAGCAGGGGATTTTAGGGAGTGAAGATGCTCCTCCCAGAGCAGGCGAATGGATAAGAAATCTTCTATTTTGCGCAGTTTTGTATAATGGTATTGCTCTAGTTCTATGGCAGTGGACACTCTATCCCGCCAGAATTGTATAGATGGTAGGGTGGATTGCTTCCAATAGTATGGAATATACCGTTTAGCTGTATTAATCATTATTGTGGTGAGTTTCAGTCGTAGCATACAAGTTATCTGTGGGAAAAAGTTGAATAGGAAGGTCCAAGGTGTGAGTGGTAGAGAAGTCCCTGTCACTATTTGTATTTCCTTTCTGATATCTGCCCAATATGCTTGCGCAGTCGGGCATGACCACCATAGGTGAGTGAAGGTACCTCGTTGTGTGCAACCCCTCCAGCAGTAGGTATTAGTGTGTGGGAATAACCTTCCTAATCTGTCGGGAGTGTAGTGCCATCTACAAAGGAGTTTTATGTTCATTTCCGCTATGTTCATAGAGGAAGCGGAGGAGCTCATGTGTTTATATATTATTTTCCACGTTTTGGGTGGTTGCTGTTCAGTAAGCTCTTTCTCCCAGCTTATTGTGTAGGATGGGGGGTGGGTTGACCGATCTGATAGTAATAATTTGTATGATATGGAAAGGATGCCCGTTGTCGGGAAGGGTAGGTAGCATAAGGATTCAAATGGCATTAAAGGTCGGGTCAAGTTATGTTTCTCTGTGTGTGAGGCAAAGTAATGAGCAAGTTGATGGTATGGGAGCCAATTCTTGAGAGTGAATCCTAATATTTCAGACACTACCTCTCTAGGTTTTAACTTGCTGTCCTGTAAGAGGGAATAGTGCGGTATCACTTGATTTAGACTAGTATTATCGGTGTAGTGGGAGGCAAATTGAGACGGGATTGTAGGGTTACCTATGGTGGGTGTAAGGGGAGAGTAAGATGTAGAGATAGACTTATATTTTCTTAGGATTTTCCCCCATACATAAAACGTTTCTCTCACTACGATGGGGAGTTCCAATTCACCTTTGTCACGTTTCGCTGGGAGCCAGCATCTGCCTCCCAGTTGACCCTCCCCTTCAAATGCATGTTCTAAACCCTCCCATTCCTTATGTCGGACGTGTTTACACCAGTCAACTATTCTGGTCATGAAGGTAGCGTAACGGTACAATAGTATGTTGGGGACTCCGAGTCCTCCCTCCAGTTTAGAGCGATACAGGGTTTGTGTGGCAATCCTAGGGCGCTTATGGCTCCAGATATATGAGTTAATGAGTTTTTGTAGGGAGTGGATAATGGAGTCGTGAATGGGGGTGGGTATCGCCTGTAGAACATACAAAATTTTGGGTAGTATTACCATTTTAATGGCGTTCACCCTTCCCAACCAAGAGATTGGTTTAGTGGACCATGAGGATAGAGTAGCTTTAATGTGATTTCTTAGAGGGTTGAAGTTTAAGGGAATTGTCTCCTGTAGGTATGGTGTAATAAAAATCCCCAGATATTTTAATGCTTTAGGCTGGTGTTTAAATTTGTGCGAGTGTAATATGTGTAAGTCTTCAGGAGGTGTGTCTAGGTTAATAAATTCCGATTTTGTGTTGTTAATACGAAAGTTGGACAACATTCCATTTCTTTGGAACAGAAGCATTAGGGAAGGAATAGATGTCGGAAGGTTTGTAAGAGTGAGTATGACATCGTCTGCATATAAGGAAACTTTATATTCCTTTTGTCCTATAATAATACCAGAGATCTGAGAGCTAGCATTTTTTTTTAATACAAAAAACTGCACTAGGCAGTTTTGCGGCCCATGGAAACTGTGTGATCCCAGTAAATATATACTGTATGTATATGCTTATATACATATATAGTTATGTGTTAATATGTGTGTATATATACAGTACATATTAACACATAAATATATATGTATATAATCATATACATATATATATTTATAAATGCTGCCCATCGCTGTGGGACTTACCCTTTAGCTGCGCAAGGTTCTGATGCCGTCTCTGACGATGCGCCCTCTCGTAAGTGCAATGCTTCTGTGCAATGCGAATGTGAGGTCTCATTTGCATTGCATCAAACTTGTAATACAAGTGCACATTAGCATGCACTGGTATTACATAGTGGAGCGCAAATATTGCTTTCTAGAAATCGATATTTAGTGCTCCACTTGTAATCTGTCCCTCTATATGTAAAATGTAGCTATATGAAAGAAAACAGTTTAAAATAAATACATAAAACATCTAAGTAAACTAACAATATAGCATATAAAAAAAGCATTTCCTTTTTATCTTTATTTAGCTCCTTTGCTTTAATGGTAGTGCAAAAAAGATAAATCCCCATGTCCTTAATATTTTAAATTAAACTGCAAAAACTAACACATGAAATATTTGCTGTAAATCTTAATAGGAAGCCTTAAGAAATGTAAGTATTTCTTTATGTGTGAAAAAAATGTCCATTAAGAAAAATCTGTCTAATAAAAATGTTAGTTTCACAAGAATCACACATTAACTCATTAACACTTCAGTGCATCATTGACACAGGCTAACAAATGACCACTTTAAAAAAAAAATATATATAAATTATTCATAATTGCTGATATATAGAGTTAGGTTCAAGAGGAGTTTAGAAGACTGGAAAAAGTAGATGATTTTAGATTTATTTTATTTTACATAAGTATTTGTATCAAAGAACACATTTGTATAAAATAATAAATCCAAATATATATATATGGAAAAGCAAAGAGTGGAGAAGCGCATAAGAAAGGCACCCCTAGTGAAGCCTGTTTATATAAATAGGATAAGCAATGTGTGTAAAATAAACCACTCACGTGATTCAACCACATCCAATATGAGGTATAGATAAGACACTGGTTATAGTTGATCTCTCCTTCTGCTCTCCTTTTCGAATTCCCACGTAACTTGATAGCAGAGGCAAACAACTCTGTGTTGGTCTGCTCCTAATCTGAGGCAGACGGCGTCTGATGATGTCAGCAGCGCTGACAACAGCCGTGATTCAGTGAGGCTGCTTGGGAAAGGTGCGCTGCTGCAGAGCGTAGTACAGGCTAACTGTGGCTGAGAGAGAGGCAGGCTCTGGAAAGCTCAGTGTTTTCTGAGTGCTGGAAAGACAGCATAACAGGTGAGACAAGTAATCAGGCTGCAGTTGTTCCCCTGAGTGGGAAGTTAGAGCTGCAGAGGAATAATGGTGTAATAAGAGAATAGAAGTGTAGATGAGTCCCAGGAATCCTTCTTTAGAGAAATCTTGAATCCCAGGAGACAGGGCTAGAGTGATCACTGTGGAGACCTAAGTCTGTCTGAGCAAATTACCTAGCCGATCGTGACGAAGAAGCACTCCTGAAGCCTCGAAACGCACATTGGCAGTCATCCAGTGAACTATACAGCCAAAGGACTGGTTGGAAATATACTCTGAACTTTGGATTAACAAACAGTTCCAAACTACCAATAAATTCTACAGTCACAAGAACCACACACCTACTTAAGGTGTATAAAAATATATTGACACATCTTTATCTTACCTCATATATTGATTGAGGTTTATACATGTGAGTGCAATTCCTACCATTGTATTGTTTGCAATAAATATCTGTTTAAACAATATCACACTATGTACTCTTTCTTTTTCCTTGTCATATCGCTCTGAGCACGGTGAGAGCCAAGAACCAGACTGGACTACCATACTTCGGCGAGACACCAAGGCATCAGTATCAAGGGCTTGGAAGTTTCATAGCTGAACAACTCCATACACAAGCTCGCGCGAAACAACGGAACCTTAACAACATCCAAGACAGAGGGGAGCCCACGACTGACCAGAAAGGAGTAACCAGACGTGCAAACATTACCTCATATGATTGAGGTACCCTCCGGTAAGGGGATATCAACTGTCTCTGCATACCATTGCTATTACTATATAGTGAATACCATACGAACTGGACATACGAACTTTCACCTAAAGTTCATATTTAAAGTTGATTATTCTATATATGTTTTTATTTTTATTTTTTGATTAGTCATATTTGGTGAATATTCATATTTCAGAGTGATCCGTAATATATCTACACATCACTTGTATTAGTAGCGCTGAATTCCATCTGATTAAGTTCTCTTTTATTCTATATATAAACATATACATGAAAAAGAGAAACTCACAGCACCAACTGGTTATAAAAAATACAATCAACTTCAATCCGCTGTATGTCAGTAGCCCTGTGGGCTCACAAACAGTCTTTGCTTGTTAGGAAATGGGATACACTGTAGGTATTCAGAGAGCTGGGCATGCCATAATGTTGGAGGGGTATTGTATTTTTTACAGGTAAAAGAGCTGATTACTTTGGGGCAATGCCCCGCAAAAAGCCCTTTTAAGGGCTATTTGTAATTGAGTATAGGGTAGGGATTTTTTTTATTTTGGGGGGCTTTTTTATTTTATTAGGGGGATTAGATTAGGTGTAATTAGTTTAAAAAATTGTAATTTCTTTTTTATTTTCTGTAATTTAGTGGGTTTTTTTTCGTAATTTAGTTTATTTAATTTAATTGTAATTAATTGTAGTTAGTTTATGTAATTAATTTAATTATAGTTTAGTGTTAGGTGTAATCGTAACTTAGGGTTTATTTTACAGGTAAATTTGTACTTATTTTAACTAGGTAGTTTTTAAATAGTTAATAACTATTTAATAACTATTGTACCTAGTTAAATAAATGCCTGTAAAATAAAAATAAACCCTAAGATGGCTACAATGTAACTATTAGTTATATTGTAGCTAGCTTAGAGTTTATTTTACAGGTAAGTATTTAGTTTTAAATAGGAATAATTTACTGCTAGATTACGAGTTTTGCGTTAGCATTTAAAAGCAGCGTTGAGAGGTTCCAACGCTGCTTTTTACCTAACGCTGGCATTACGAGTCTGACAGGTAGAGGCTCACTGCTCACTTTTCTTCCGCGACTCGAGGCTACCGCAAATCCCCTTACGTCAATTGCGTATCCTATCTTTTTAATGGGATTTGCCTAATGCCGATATTACAAGTCTTGGAAGAAGTGAGCGGTAGACCCTCTCCTGTCCAGACTCCTACCGCATTTAAAAGTCAGTAGTTAAGAGTTTTATGGGCTAACGCCGGAACATAAAACTCTTAACTAAAGTGCTAAAAAGTACACTAACACCCATAAACTACCTATTAACCCCTAAACCGAGGCCCACCCACATTGCAAACACTAAAATAAATATTTTAACCCCTAATATGCCGACATCGCCGACACCTACATTATACCTATGAACCCCTAATCTGCTGCCCCTAACATTGACGACACCTACATTATATTTCTTAACCCCAAATCTGCCACCCCCAACGTCGCCGCCACCTACCTACACTTATTAACCCCTAATCTGCCGACCGGACATCGCCGCAACTATAATAAATGTATTAACCCCTAAACCGCCGTACTCCTGCCTCGCAAACACTATAGTACATTTTATTAACCCCTAATCTGCCGCCCCAACGTAGCCGCCACCTACCTGGAGGAAGATGCCTGCCGGTCTGGATGTCCTCTTCTGCCCGGATAGGATGAAGACTTCTGCTGGTCCAGATGTCCTCTTCTGGCCCATTGGTGCCCGGCTCGGTGAACACGGCTCAAGGTAGGGTGATCTTCAATGGGGTAGTGTTAGGTTTTTTTAAGGGGGGATCAGGTGGGTTTTAGAGTAGGGGTGTGTGGGTGGTGGGTTTGTAATGTTGGGGGGGGGGTATTGCATTTCTTTTTTTTACAGGTAAAAGAGCTGATTACTTTGGGGCAATGCCCTGCAAAAAGCCCTTTTAAGGGCTAGTAAAAGAGCTGATTACTTTGTAATTTAGTTTAGGATAGGGAATTTTATTATTTTGGGGGGCTTTTTTATTTTATTAGGGGGCTTAGATTAGGTGTAATTAGATTAAACTTCTTGTAATATTTTTTTATTTTTTGTAATTTAGTGTTTGGTTTTTTTGTAATATAGTTTAGTTTATTTAATTGTATTTTATTTTAGATAATTGTAGTTAATTTATTTAATTAATTTATTGATAGTGTAGTGTTAGGTGTATTTGTAACTTAGGTTAGGATTTATTTTACAGGTAATTTTGTAGTTATTTTAACTAGGTAGCTATTAAATAGTTATTAACTATTTAATAGCTATTGTACCTAGTTAAAATTAACACAAAGTTGTCTGTAAAATAACTATAAATCCTAAAATAGCTACAATGTAACTATTATTTATATTGTAGCTATATTAGGGTTTATTTTATAGGTAAGTATTTAGTTTTAAATAGGATTAATTTATTTAATTATAGTAATTTTATTTAGATTTATTAAAAATAGATTTAAGTTAGGGGGTGTTAGGGTTAGGGTTAGACTTAGGTTTAGGGGTTAATAACTTTATTATAGTAGCAGCGACTTTGGGGTCGGCAGATTAGGGGTTAATTATTGTAGGTAGGTGGCGGCGACGTTGGGGGGCAGATTAGGGGTTAATAAAATTTACTATTGTGTTTGCGAGGCAGGAGTGCGGCGGTTTAGGGGTTAATACATTTATTAAAGTGGCGGCGATGTCCGGTCGGCAGATTAGGGGTTAATAAATATAATGTAGGTGTCGGCGATGTTAGGCAGCAGATTTGGGGTTCATAGGTATAATGTAGGTGGCGGCGGTGTCCGGAGCGACAGATTAGGGGTTAATAATATAATGCAGGTGGCGAGGAGGTCGAGGGCGGCAGATTAGAGGTTAATAAGTGTAAGGTTAGGGGTGTTTAGACTCGGGGTTCATGTTAGGGTGTTAGGTGTAGACTTAGAAAGTGTTTTCCCATAGGAAACAATGGTGCTGTGTTAGAAGCTGAAAGCTGCTTTTTTAAAGGTGTTAGTTTTTTTTTCCAGCCGTCTCAGCCCCATTGTTTCCTATGGGGAAATCGTGCACGAGCACGTTTTGCCATCTTACCGCTACCGTAAGCAACGTTGGTAGTACAGGTAGAAGTGTAGTTAAATTTGCTCAACGATCACTTTTCTGAGGCTAACGCAGCCATTCAGAAAACCAGCATTGTTTAAAGTGTGCGCTGGAAAAAAAAGGCTCGTTAGCCCCGCAGGTCTTTACCGACAAAACTCGTAATCTAGGCATTAGTTAATTATAGTAAATTTATTTAGATGTATTTAAATTATATTTGTTAGGGGGGTGTTAGAGTTAGACTTAGGTTTAGGGGTTAATAAATTTATTATAGTGACGGCGACATTGGCGGCGGCAGATTAGGGGTTAATAAATTTAATGTAGGGTTCGGCAATGTTGGGGGCAGCAGATTAGGGGTTCATAGGGATAATGTAGGTGGCGGCGGTGTCCAGAGCGGCAGATTAGGGGTTAATAATATAATGTAGGTGGCGACGATGTCAGGGGCGGCAGATTAGGGGTTAATAAGTGTAATATTAGGGGTGTTTAGACTCGGGGTTCATGTTAGGGTGTTAGGTGTAGACTTATAATTCCTTTCCCCATAGGAAACAATGGGGCTGCGTTAGTTTTTTTTTCAGCCAGCTCAGCCCCATTGTTTCCTATGGGGAAATCGTGCACAAGCACGTTCAGCTAGCTCACCTCTGACTTAAGCAGCGCTGGTATTACAGTGAGATGTGGAGTAAAGTTTTGCTCAACGCTCACTTTTCTGAGGCTAATGCCGCCTTGAGGAAAACTCCTAATACCAGTGCTGTCTTAAGTGGCGGTGAGAAAAAAAAAGGCTTGTTAGCCCCGCACACCATTACCGACAAAAACTCATAATCTAGCCGATAGTTAATTAGAAAGGTTTTTTGCATAAGTTCCAAACTTTGACTATTATGTAGAAGAGATAAAAATGACTTGCTTGCTACAGCAGACAGTACACTAATGTGTCCTAAATGACAGATGGAGATAACTGTTCTGTGCAATAAAAAACTCTTACGTTAAATGTATGCCCATTATGTGCATCTAATGGAAAAAAAATGCAAGTGCAGTGCAAGTTGATGATTATGTGATATTTTAGAACAATGTATTCAGTCAAACAATGTTTTATGTTGCTTGTAAAAAAAAAGAAAGTATATATTTAATGTTCAAGTGGGAAGAAATCATAACGTAAGAATCCTTTTATTTCTGTCTAAAACTGTGTTAATGAATATAGCTTTACAAATCAAGAGTAATCCTCTTTCACATAATGACAGAAGAGATGCTAAAAGCTTCTATTAAATGAGATATGTTATGCAACATTTCCAACAAATCTTCATTTTGTAGCAGAATGAGAAAAAAAATCTTGCTGCTTTTCTTAAGAGATTTGTGAGATTATAAAAAATAATCAGGTAGATTAAAAGTTTTGAGTTTGGGTTTTAACGCTGAAAATGGTAAAAACAGCACCGCAGCCATTACAAGTCTTGTCGGTTTAGCTGTACTGCAAGCCTTTCAGCCTATAACGCAACGTCAGTCCCGCACACGTAAAAATTATGTTTTTTTTTAATGGGACTTCCATAGCACAGCCATTGCTAGTTTTGCGGTGATGCTAAAATGTTTGCGTTACACCCTATACCGACAAGATCCGTTTCGCTATCTGAGAGCAGTAGTTATGAGTTTTACGCAACAAATCTGTTACATGAAACTCATAACTAAAGTTTTAGAAAGTACACTAACACCCATAAACTACCTATTAACCCCTAAACCGAGTCCCTCCCGCATCGCAAACACTAAAATAAACTTATTATCCCCTAATCTGCCGCTTCCGACAACGCTGCCTCTATAATAAAGTTATTAACCCCTAAACTGCCACCCTCCAGCATCGCAAACAATATTTAAATATTATTAACCCCTAATCTGCCGTCCGCCCACATCGCCCCCACTAAACTAAAGTTATTGAGCCCTACACCGCTGCCACTATAATAAACCTATTAACTCCTAAACTGCAAGCGCCCCCACATTGAAATATACTAAATTAAACTATTAACCCCTAAAGCGATAGCCCCCACATCGCAATAAGCTAATTTAAACTAGTAACCCCTAACCCTAATGCCCCCTAACTTTCTATTAAAATAAAAATTTCCCTATCTTAAATTAAATTAAAACTTTCCTGTCAAATTAAAAAAACTAACGCCTAGATTACGAGTCTTACGTTAGCCTTAAAAAGCAGCGTTGAGAGGTCCCAATGCTACTTTTTAACGCCCACTGGTATTACGAGTCTGGCAGTTACAGGTGTACCACTCACTTTTCTTCCCCGACTCGAGCATTCCGCAAATCCACTTCCGTAAATTGCGTATCCTATCTTTTTAATGGGATTTGCCTAACACTGGTATTACGAGTCTTGGAAAAAGTGAGCGGTACACCGTCTCCTGTCAAGACTCCTACCGCATTTAAAAGTCAGTAGTTAAGAGTTTTATGGGCTAACGCCGTAACATATAACTCTTAACTAAAGTGATAAAAATACACTAACACCCATAAACTACCTATTAACCCCTAAACCGAGCCCCCCCCCCCCACATCGCGAACACTTAAATACATTTTGTAACCCCTAATATGCCGACCGGACATCGCCGCCACTTCAATAAATATATAAACCCCTAAACCGCTGCACTCCCGTCTCGCAAACATTATTTAAATTTTATTAACCCCTAATCTGCCGTCCCTAACATCATCAACACCTAAATACATTTATTAACCCCTAATCTGCCGCCCCCAACGTCGCTGCAACTATATTAAATGTATTACCCCCTAAACCTAAGTCTAACCCTAAACCTAACACCCCCTAACCTAAATGTTATTTAAAATAATCTAAATAAAATTACTACAATTAACTAAATTATTCCTATTTAAAACTAAATACTTACCGATAAAATAAACCCTAAGATAGCTACAATATAAATAATAGTTACATTGTATCTATCTTAGGGTTTATTTTTATTTTACAGGCAACTTTGTATTTATTTTAACTAGGTACAATAGTTATTAAATAGTTATTAACTATTTAATAACTTCCTAGTTAAAATAAATACAAATATACCTGTAAAATAAATCCTAACCTAAGTTACAATTACACCTAACACTACACTATAATTAAATAAATTACCTAAATTAACTACAATTAATTAAAATTAAATTAAATAAACTAAATTACGAAAAAAACACTTAATTACACCTAATCTAATTCCCCTAATAAAATAAAAAATCCCCCCAAAATAATAAAAATTCCTACCCTATACTAAATTACAAATAGCCCTTAAAAGGGCTTTTTGTGGGGCATTGCCCCAAAGTAATCAGCTCTATTACCTGTAAAAAAAAAGACAATACCCCCCAACATTACAACCCACCACCCACACACCCAACCCTACTCTAAAACACACCCGATCCCCCCTTAATAAAACCTAACACTACCCCCTTGAAGATCACTCTACCTTGAGACATCTTCACCCAACCGGGCAGAAGTGGTCCTCCAGACGGTCCAAAGTCTTCATCCTATCCAGGCAGAAGAAGTCCTCCAGACGGGCAGAAGTCTTCATCCAGGCAGCATCTTCTATCTTCATCCATCCGGAGCGGAGCTGGTCCATCTTCAAGACATCCGACGCAGAGCATCCTCTTCTTCCGACGACTAACACTAAATGACGGTACCTTTAAGTGACTTCATACAAGATGGCATCCCTTCAATTCCAATTGGCTGATAGAATTCTATCAGCCAATCGGAATTAAGGTAGAAAAATCCTATTGGCTGATGCAATCAGCCAATAGGATTGAAGTTCAATCCTATTGGCTGATCCAATAAGCCAATAGAATGCAAGCTCAATCCTATTGGATGATTGGATCAGCCAATAGGATTGAACTTCAATCCTATTGGCTGATTGCATCAGCCAATAGGATTTTTTCTACCTTAATTCCGATTGGCTGAGAGAATTCTATCAGCCAATCGGAATTGAAGGGACGCCATCTTGGATGACATCACTTAAAGGTACCGTCATTTAGTGTTAGTCGTTGGAAGAAGAGGATGCTCCACATCGGATGTCTTGAAGATGGACCTGCTCCGCTCCGGATGGATGAAGATAGAAGATTGCTTCCTGGAAGAAGACTTCTGCCCGTCAGAAGGACTTCTTCTGCCTGGATAGGATGAAAACTTCGGACCGTCTGGAGGACCACTTCTGCCCGGTTGGGTGAAGACGTCTCAAGGTAGGGTCATCTTCAAGGGGGTAGTGTTAGGTTTTATTAAGGGGTTATTGGGTGGGTTTTAGAGTAGGGTTGGGTGTGTGGGTGGTGGGTTGTAATGTTGGGGGGTATTGTTTTTTTTTTACAGGTAATAGAGCTTATTACTTTGGGGCAATGCTCAGCAAAAAGCCCTTTTAAGGGCTATTTGTAATTTAGTATAGGGTAGGGATTTTTATTATTTTGGGGGGATTTTTTATTTTATTAGGGTGATTAGATTAGGTGTAATTAGTTTTAAAAAATTGTAATTATTTTATTTTTTTCTGTAATTTAGTGGGTTTTTTTTCTGTAATTTAGTTTATTTAATTTAATTGTAATTAATTGTAGTTAATTTAGGTAATTTATTTAATGATAGTGAAGTGTTAGGTGTAATTGTAACACAGGGTAAGGATTTATTTTACAGGTATATTTGTATTTATTTTAACTAGGAAGTTATTAAATAGTTAATAACTATTTAATAACTATTGTACCTAGTTAAAATAAATACAAAGTTGCCTGTAAAATAAAAATAAACCCTAAGATAGATACAATGTAAATATTAGTTATATTGTAGCTATCTTAGGGTTTATTTTATAGGTAAGTATTTAGTTTTAAATAGGAATAATTTATTTAATAATAATAATTTTATTGAGATTTATTTAAATTATATTTAAGTTAGGGGGGGTTAGGGTTAGTGTTAGACTTAGGTTTAGGGGTTAATAACTTTATTATATTGGCGGCGACGTTGGGGACGGCAGATTAGGGGTTAATAATTGTAGGTAGGTTGTGACGACATTGGGGAAGGCAGAATAGGGGTTAATAACTATAATGTAGGTGTCGGCGATGTTGGTGGCGACAGATTAGGGGTTCATAAGTATAATGTAGGTGGCAGCTGTGTCCGGAGCGGCAGATTAGGGGTTAATAATATAATGTAGGTTGCGGCGATGTCGGGGGCAGCAGATTAGGGGTTAATAAGTGTAAGATTAGGGATGTTTAGACTCGGGGTTCATGTTAGGGTGTTAGGTATAGACATAAAAAGTATTTCCCCATAGGAATCAATGAGGCTGCATTAGGAGCTGAACGCTGCTTTTTTGCAGGTGTTAGACTTTTTTTCAGCCGAATCAGCCCCATTGATTCCTATGGGGAAATCGTGCACAAGCACGTTTTTCCAGCTTACCGCTACCGTAAGCAGCGCTGGTATTTAGGTGAGATGTGGAGCTAAATTCTGCTCTCCACTCACTTCTTTGCGGCCAACGCCGGGTTTGTAAAGACCCGTAATACCAGCGTTGTCTGTGGTGAGCGGTGAGGGTAAACTGTGCGTTAGCACCGCACACCTTTACTGACAAAAACTCGTAATCTAGCCGTAAGTTTAAACTAACAATTAAACTAATATAATTATTAAACTAACAATTAAATAAAACTAAAATACACATTAAAAAATCCTAACACTACTCTAAAAATTACAAAGTATCTAATTACAAAAAATTAAAGACTAAATTACAAAAAATAACAAACACTAAATTGCGAAAAATAACAAACGAAATGATCAAAAATAAAAAAGAATTACACCTAATCTAATAGCCCTATAAAAATAAAAAAATTGAATCAGCCAATAGAAGGAAAGCTGCTTAAATCCTATTGGCTGATTTGAATAGCCAATAGGATTATAGCAGCCCTAATTCCTATTGGCTGATTCAAATTTTTCAGCCAATAGGAATGCAATGGTACCCCCAGTATAAAAGGAGTACCTTGAATTTCAATCCTCAGTATGTGGCGGATGATCGCATGAAGAGGACCTCCACATCGGATCGATGGACCTCTGCCTGGACCTCTGCCTGGACCTCTGCCTTGGACCTTTGCCTTGGACCTTTGCCTTGGACCTTCGCCTCCGTGCATCAACCGCTCTGCCTCCGCAGGGATGAAGAAGATGCCGGTCCTACGATGGATTAAGATGGAGCTGCCGGGATGAAGATGCCACCTGGATGAAGATGGAGCGGCCGGGATAAAGATGCCGCCTGGATGAATATGGACCTGCCGGGATGAAGATGCCACCTGGATGAAGATGGAGCCGCCGGGATGAAGATGCCGCCTGGATGAAGATGGAGCCGCTGGGATGAAGATGCCACCTGTATGAAGATGGAACCGCTGGGATAAAGATGCCGCCTGGATGAAGATAAAGCAGCCGGGATGAAGATGCCGCCTGGATGAAGATGGAGCCGCCAGGATGAAGATGCCACCTGGATGAAGATGGGGCCACCTGGATGAAGATGCTGCCTGGATGAAGATGGAGCCGCCGGGATGAAGATGCCGCCTGGATGAAGATAGAGCTGCCGGGATGAAGATTGTTCAAGCGGGACTTCAACAACTCTAAGTGGATCTTCGGGGGTTAGTGTTAGGATTTTTTAAACTTTTTTGGGTGGGTTTTTATTATCTCTGAGATCAGATCCCACCAAAAGGATACTCACAGATTCATGGCACTTATCACTAAATGCAAAATAAACTGCATGATGCTGCTTGAGGAAGCAAGTGGATCTTGCGAAAAATGTTCAGTCTATGTTTTTGAGTGTATTTTATGTGTATTACACCTTTTATTAAACTTTCTCTGAGTATATCACTTGATGAGATTTCCTTGGTTCCTGAGTTCCTTTATGGTGTTAAGTGTATGCTGTAGAATACCAGGGCTGCATTACCAGATTTGAGCCTCCAGGGTAGCTCTTAATGACCCGGTTAGCTTTATTTTACACTTTGTGATATGTGCCAGGAATCTGTGAGTATCCTTCCTAGGGGTTTATCTCTATTTGGTGGGATCTGATCTCAGAGATAATACGCCATTGGAACATGTTCTTCTTTATACTTCATCTTAAAGCAAACTGTGTAAACAAATTAGTCCTATTTCATTTAAGACATCCGTTCGGCCAGATGAAACAATATTGTCTAGACAAGGGTTTGGCCTAGTCTAAGGGCACTCTGATGTAGCCTTTGATTGGAGTATACTAGTCCACACCTTAGCATAAAACTAGAAATGCCCCCCATGTCAGCATATAAACAGGGTTTACATTTAAAACAACAACTTATAAGAGCAGCTATAGGCCAAAGTAAAAAATCTAGACAATGATTTTGTTAAGTGTAAAAATCAAGGATGTTTCCCATGCCTTAAATGTTCATGTTGCAATAATATGATTAAAGGTCCAATTTTTATCACCCTACTACTGGGAGAAAGTTTAATATCAGAGGTTATCATACATGCCATACCCAGTTTGTAATATACATGATAAAATGTCTGTGTGGGTGGAGTTATATAGGGGAAACAACGAGGAATATTAGGTATAGAATAATTGAAAATAAAAGCAACATCAGAATAGATAATACCAAAGCACCTGTAGCTCATCACTTCATAAAAATGGGACATTCAATCAACCAATTTAGGTTTCAAATAATAGAAAATGTCCCTATGCCCCATAGAGGAGGTGACAGGGTGTTATGTTCTGTATATTTTACCATTATACTGTGATCCAGATTCATGTACTATCCTTTTAATTCAGGGAGGTCTTATCCTCCTTTATAAGCACTAACTTCCTAATCATCTTTGCTTGTTAATTAAGTAATTTCCCCCTGCTGTGGAAATTCTCAGTGCTAGCCATTTGTAGTTCTGTTCCAGCTCACTAAGCAGCTCTACCCTGGCCAGTTGAAATCTTGCTGTGCTCCTTCTGAGTTTAGTGCTTCGCGGTGAAACTTTCTCCAGTTCCATTCCGTGTATTCAGGTTTGTCCATTCCTGCAACCTCCTGTAAGTACTTTCCTTTTGCTACAACAGATTGTCTTATCAGGAAAACTGGAAAAATATACAGAGGGCGACTCCTAGTGCAAATCAGTTGATACAGTTGTAAGCCCCAAATGATCCCTTTAGAGAGATACTCACATATTATGGAGCACACTATAGTGCTAATGAGGCAAGCTGGGTATATTATGGTGGCCCAGCGCACATAACACTCTGGCAAGCAGTGGATCAATGTAGCAAATAAAAGATAGGAGACTCCAGAAGTATATCAAAAATGAGTTTTATAAAAATAAATAAATGAACATAAAAACAATCAGTAAAACATGCTACGCGTTTCTCAGAGCTCACCACTCTGTTTCCTCAGGCAAGAGAACTTGCCTGAGGAAACAGAGTGGTGAGCTCTGAGAAACGCGTAGCATGTTTTACTGATTGTTTTTATGTTCATTTATTTATTTTTATAAAACTCATTTTTGATATACTTCTGGAGTCTCCTATCTTTTATTTGCTACATTGATCCACTGCTTGCCAGAGTGTTATGTGCGCTGGGCCACCATAATATACCCAGCTTGCCTCATTAGCACTATAGTGTGCTCCATAATATGTGAGTATCTCTCTAAAGGGATCATTTGGGGCTTACAACTGTATCAACTGATTTGCACTAGGAGTCGCCCTCTGTATATTTTTCCAGTTTTCCAGATCTTTTCCATTCAAGAGGAGCAGCCCTTCTCATGGTGCACAGTCAACTGGGACACTGATAAGTTTCCAGACCATCTACCTAGGCATTATCGTTGCCTTCACTACATGTGAGTACAAAATCTGCTAATATATATTATCTACTTACAAAAATTGGCTACACTAGGAGGCGCCCTTTCTTTTTTTGTTTCAGATTGTCTTATCAGGCAACAGTACTGCTACCATAACAACTAACAATAATTCTGGTAATCTTACCGAAGTTGTCATGTTGTATACAGCCTCATCATCATACCAAATGTGACTTACTCTGTCAGCTGTTCTACTGATTATGCTACTTCGTTTGTACACTCTCACTAGTATTACTTATCAGTTTCCTAAATTGTATTATTTGATATTCATCTCGTACCTGCTCATCTTATGTACAAATAAGAGTAATCCTTTTTCCTCATGTTACCTTTTCTCATTTCATTTGAGTCAGTGCGATCTGGCTTAATATATATTAATAAATATGCTGTGATCACATTATCCACCTCATGAGGAATCTCCTGTTTAAGTATTACTCTAGATCCTCATACATTGGTATATTAAATGCTACTGAACTGCACAAGCCTTACACAGACAAGGAGTGTTCAATACAAAGTAGCAACATACTCAAACTTTTATCTTGTTACTATAAACAATCTTCTAAATCTGCACATATTGTTCTTCCCTATTTGACATATTAACAAGCCTAAAATGGAACAAGCAGATATCGCCACCCATGTGTATAACAATTGACACAGGGGTTAAGAGAGTTACAAGTAGAAAATCAGACTTTACGTGATATATTTAAAGATACAGCATTACCTAAACAAATCACAGTAGATTCAACAAATTAACCTGTAGTTTCTTTCCCTGAGAAGTTTTTTGGTGATAGGAGTCAATTTAAAAATTTCAAAAACTCCTGTTTTCTGTTATTTACTATGAAACCTAAAACTTATATTACTGAAAAGCAAAAGGTTCTCACAGTAATATCTTTCCTAAGAGCTGAACCCAGAACTTGGGCTAATTTGTATTTTGAACAAAATGACCCAATATTAGACTCATTAGAGGCCTTTTTCCATGCTATGGCTCTACTATATGATGACCCCTGCAAGCAACTTACTTCGGAAACTTTGAGAGCTCTGAAACAGGGAAAAGGCCTGTGGAGGACTATATAGCTGAGTTTAAAAATGTATCTAAAGATTCCCAGTGGAACAATATTTCACTTAGGAATCAGTTTAGACTAGGCCTGTCCGAAACACTTAAAGATGAACTCTCCAGAATAGAGCTACCAGAAAGTTTGGACAGCTTAATGACCTTATCAATTAATATTGACCAACGCTTAAGAGAGCACAAAAAAGAAAGATTTACACCAGAATTTACTATAACAAAATCTTCACCTGTAACTAATCATTCTCCAAAAGACTCAGAAGAGGCTATGGAGATAGGCTTTATTAGGGGTCCTCTAAAACCAGAAGAAAAACAGAGAAGAAGAGCTAATAACCTTTGTCTATATAATGCAGGCAATGGACATGAGGTCAAGGATTGCCCTAGTCTTACCAGAAACAAAAAAAGGTAACACTAATAAATTTCAAGAACAATACTGTAAGACATCTCAAACTGCAACTTACTGTCAACTCTTTCTTTCCTTACAGTGAAGTTCAAAGGAGATAATATTGAAGGGCCTGAAGGCTCATAGTGTTTCTGGTGCATCATGTAATTTCATTGATACCAATGTTGTCTGTACTAATAAAATACTGACTATAAAAAAATTAAATCCCTATGTGTTACGAGTATTTGATGGAACACAAACTGCTAATGGCCCCATCACACATCACACAGCACCTATTTTAGTAGTAACTGAGAAAGGCCATAGAGAATACCTCAGCTTTGACATCACACCCTCTCCTTTATTTCCTATCATTCTAAGATTAAAGTGGTTACAACTTCACTGGCCAACTATACATTGGCAATCTCTTAAGGTACATTTCACATCACAGAATTGTAAAAATTATTGTCAAACCACTATCTCATCCTCACTCACCACTTCACTTAAAGATAAACCAGAATTCTCTATACCCACTCAATAAAAACAATTTCAAGATATATTTGATAAAAAAGAAGCAGAGTCTCTACTACCACACAGATCCTTTGATTGCCCCATCGATCTTTTACCTGGTTCACCTATTCCATATGACCATATTTACCCCCTGTCTCAACCCGAATTACTACATTTAAAACAATATTTAGACGAAAACCTTAAAAAAGGGTTTATAAGACCTTCAACTTCACCAGCTGCTGCAGGGATATTTTTCGTGCGCAACAAAGACAATACCTTAAGACCCATTGTTGATTACAGGCAACTCAATAAAATTACAATAAAAAAACCTTACCCATTACCCCTTATACCAGCACTAATCGAAAGATTAAGCACCGTCACCATATATACAAAATTGAATTTGAGGGGTGCTTATAATCTGGTCCGCATTAGGAAAGTAGACGAATGGCTCACTGTGTTCCGTACCAGGTACGGACTCTATGAGTACACAGTGATGCCATTCGGGCTCTGTAATGTGCCTGCAACCTTTCAAAACTTCATAAATGAGATTTTCTGATATTTACTTGATATATGCGTTATCATTTATTTGGATGACATCCTTATATTTTCTGATACCTATGACCAGCACATTGAACATGTGAAAACCATCCTCTCAAGATTAGGGGAGAATCATTTATTTGCCAAACCAGAGAAGTGTACATTTCATACTCAAGAGATATCATTACTTGGTTACAGAATTACACCTCAAGGAGTCCATATGGAGTATAGTAAAATATCTGCCATCACCAAATGGCCTCAACCAAGGAACAGAAAGGAACTCCAGAGCTTTCTAAGCTTCTCAAATTTTTATCGAAAATTCATCAGAAATTTTTCAGCTATTGTGAAACCCCTTACTAGACTCACTGGGAAAACCACACAGTTCATTTGGACTTCTGAGGCACAACAATCTTTAGAGTTACTTAAGACTAAGTTTACAACAGCTCCGATCCTCCATTACCCATACCCATCACTCCAGTTTATCATGGAAGTCGATGCCTCTGAATATGCCATTGAAGCAATCTTATCTCAACGCAAATGTTTAATCGAACCAGTACATCCAGCAGCCTACTACTCTCATTCTCTAACAACTCCTGAGGTTAATTATCCCATAGGAGAAAAAGAGCTTCTATCAATTAAAGCAGTGTTAAAACATTGGAGGCATTTGCTGGAAGGAACCACATCACCAATCCTAATTTATACTGACCATAAGAATTTAGAATACTTACAAACTAACCGGTCTCTATCCTCAAGACAACTTAGATGGAGTTTATATTTTTCTAGGTTTAACTTCCACATTCAGTAACGCCCAGGTTCCCGCAACGGAAAAGCAGATGCACTCTCACGACAAGTAATTCCATCTGTACCTTTAAAAATCCTGTCAACAGTGATCCTACCTGAACATTTCATATCATGTACTGCATCTTTTTTGCAGGAACTTCAAAAAAGCTCAAGAAAAGGACCCCAAACTTCACAAATTTGAATTACAAAAACGTCAGGATGGACTTATTTTGGTGACTTGATATATATACCTCCGGTTTTATAAGAAACTATACTTAATAACACTCATAATCCATTACTCATTGGACATCAAGGAATCCAAAATACCTATAACCTTCTGAGGAGAACATATTGGTGGCCAAAGATGATAAACTCAGTTAAAACTTATGTTGAATCTTGTTCAACCTGTACTCAACTTAAAAAGGATCATAAAAAAACCTTTTGGATATCTGTTATCTCTACCTATACCAAATTGTCCATAGAAGGAAATTGCAATGGACTTTATAGTCGAATTACCCAAATCCTCATCATTCACTACTATCCTAGTAGTGATAGATTTATTTACCAAAATGTCACATTTCTTGCCTACTCAGTCTTTGCCAACTGCTTCTCAAACAGCCGAATTATTCCAATCTAATATAGTCAAGCTTCATGGCCTACCATCTTCCATTCTCACTGACAGAGGAAGCCAGTTCACCTCCAAATTCTGGGACTCATTGTGTAATAGGCTAAACATTAATAGGAAATTAACAACATCCTATCATCCTCAGACTAATGGCCAATGCGAAAAGACAAATCAGAAAAAAGAATGGGCTGATTACATAGCCACTGCTGAGTTCGCCTATAACAATACAAAAAACATTTCTACTCAACAAACTCCATTTTTCGCTTATTATGGATTTAATCCAGACTTTCATCTTCTACCTAACATGCATGCTTCTTGCCCCATAGTGAATGATCTTGTAAATACCATATCACAAAATTTCCAAACATTATAAGATAATATAAAACATGCCCAAACTCGTCAAAAAGTTTACTATGATCTCCGCTGCAGACCATCTCCTGAATACAAAATTGGCGATTTGGTTTGGCTTTCCACTCGCAATTTAAAGATACAAGCCTCAACAAGGAAGTTGGATCAACTGTTTATTGGACCCTTCCCTATTACGAAAATCATAAACCCAAATGCTGTTGTACTCCAACTACCAGATACCTACCGTATACATTCCTCATTCCATGTTTCCCTGCTTAAACCATATAAGAACGTCAGGTCTCAGCCGGTACAACCTCAAATACCTTTTATCCAATCTCAGAATGATGTGGAGTATGACGTTGTGACGGATCCCCGGCTACTCCGACTGGGTAGCTCCGCCAAACGGGTCCTTCCTCTCCCTGGAACAAGCGGCTATGTAGCCCAGGCAAGTAATTGTAGCAGGAGCCCACCTAAATAACTAGACATACTAGCGTTCAGGTGAAACAGGAACAGACTTTATTGAGCAAAACACACATCTTTTATAGAAAATAAGCAATGCAACATTTAAAGGAGTAATCCGGAGACTTGCTGAATAAGAATAAAAGTCCTTTATTATTTCATCAAAGTTAAAAACAGATTTGCAGCTTCAGTCAGTTTAAGCCATCTTAGGGTAGGCTTGTCACTAATGCTGACATGTTTCGGCTACTTCTGCCGTAATCATAGTTTGATTAGTGACAGCCAAGCCTCTGTTTAAAAAGCTGATGCCCTCACTTAATTGGTTAAATGAAATTGACATCTTAGCCAATGCCCTGTTTTTCTTTTGCTGATAGAAATGTACTATTAACCCTTTTTAGACATAATATATCTATGGTTTGAAATACGTTACACCAAATGGGGATACAAGTTTAAATTTAAATTAATACATGTTTCCTACCTATTGCCTTCATCTAGATTATCATTATATGGCAAACTGCATTTAGTGTATATGGATGTATATATATATATATGGATGTATATATATATATATATATATATATATTATATATATATATATATATATATATATATATATATATATATATATATATATATATATATATATATATATATATATATATATATATATATATATATATAGAGCAAAGAAAACAAAGTTGTTGCAGACAGCGGTTGTAAGATAAAAATCACAGTCTTTATTTAAACATAGTTTAAAAATAGAAACACTCCAGAGGTCACACAGGTACAACACAGCAATGGATCCGCTATATATATATATATATATATATATATACATTACTGTGTTTTAGAAAAAGCCAAACCATAAGCAAATATAGGCCTAGATTTGGAGTTTGGCGTTAGCCGTGAAAACCAGCGTTAGAGGCTCCTAACGCTGGTTTTAGGCTATCTCCGGTATTTGGAGTCACTCAAAATAGGGTCTAATGCTCACTTTTCAGCCGCGACTTTTCCATACCGCAGATCCCCTTACGTAAATTGCGTATCCTATCTTTTCAATGGGATCTTTCTAACTCCGGTATTTAGAGTCGTGTCTGAAGTGAGCGTTAGACATCTAACGACAAAACTCCAGCCGCAGGAAAAAAAGTCAGTAGTTAAGAGCTTTCTGGGCTAACGCCGGTTTATAAAGCTCTTAACTACTGTGCTCTAAAGTACACTAACACCCATAAACTACCTATGTACCCCTAAACCGAGGTCCCCCCACATCGCCGCCACTCTAATCATTTTTTTAACCCCTAATCTGCCGACCGCCACCTATGTTATCCTTATGTACCCCTAATCTGCTGCCCATAACACCGCCTACCCCTATATTATATTTATTAACCCCTAATCTGCCCCCCACAACGTTGCCTCCACGTGCCTACACTTATTAACCCCTAATCTGCCGAGCGGACCTGAGCGCTACTATAATAAAGTTATTAACCCCTAATCCGCCTCACTAACCCTATAATAAATAGTATTAACCCCTAATCTGCCCTCCCTAACATCGCCGACACCTAACTTCAATTATTAACCCCTAATCTGCCGACCGGAGCTTACCGCTATTCTAATAAATGTATTAACCCCTAAAGCTAAGTCTAACCCTAACACTAACACCCCCCTAAATTAAATATAATTTACATCTAACGAAATTAATTAACTCTTATTAAATAAATTATTCCTATTTAAAGCTAAATACTTACCTGTAAAATAAATCCTAATATAGCTACAATATAAATTATAATTACATTGTAGCTATTTTAGGATTAATATTTATTTTACAGGCAACTTTGTAATTATTTTAACCAGGTACAATAGCTATTAAATAGTTAAGAACTATTTAATAGTTACCTATTTAAAATAATTACAAAATTACCTGTCAAATAAATCCTTACCTAAGTTACAATTAAACCTAATACTATACTATCATTAAATTAATTAAATAAAATACCTACAATTACCTACAATTAAACCTAACACTACACTATCAATACATTAATTAAATACAATACCTACAAATAACTACAATGAAATAAACTAACTAAAGTACAAAAAATAAAAAAGAACTAAGTTACAAAAAATAAAGAAATATCTACAAACATAAGAAAAATATTACAACAATTTTAAACTAATTACACCTATTCTAAGCCCCCTAATAAAACAACAAAGCCCCCCAAAATAAAAAAATGCCCTACCCTATTCTAAATTACTGAAGTTAAAAGCTCTTTTACCTTACCAGCCCTGAACAGGGCCCTTTGCGGGGCATGCCCCAAGAAGTTCAGCTCTTTTGCCTGTAAAAAAAACATACAATTCCCCCCCCAACATTACAACCCACCACCCACATACCCCTAATCTAACCCAACCCCCCCTTAAATAAACCTAACACTAAGCCCCTGAAGATCTTCCTACCTTGTCTTCACCATACCAGGTTCACCGATCGGTCCTGAAGAGCTCCTCCGATGTCCTGATCCAAGCCCAAGCGGGGGGCTGAAGATGTCCATGATCCGGTAGAAGTCTTCATCCAAGCGGGGCAGAAGAGGTCTTCCATCCGATTGAAGTCTTCATCCAGGCGGCATCTTCTATCGACATCCATCTGGAATGGAGCGGCAGCATCCTGAAGACCTCCGACGCGGAACATCCATCCTGGCCGACGACTGAACGACGAATGATGGTTCCTTTAAATGACGTCATCCAAGATGGCGTCCCTCGAATTCCGATTGGCTGATAGGATTCTATCAGCCAATCAGAATTAAGGTAGGAATATTCTGATTGGCTGATGGAATCAGCCAATCAGATTTAGCTCGCATTCTATTGGCTGATCGGAACAGCCAATAGAATGCAAGCTCAATCTGATTGGCTGATTGGATCAGCCAATCGGATTGAACTTTATTCTGGTTGGCTGATTCCATCAGCCAATCAGAATATTCCTACCTTAATTCCGATTGGCTGATAGAATCCTATCAGCCAATCGGAATTCGAGGGACGCCATCTTGGATGATGTCATTTAAAGGAACCGTCATTCGTCGTTCAGTCGTCGGCCAGGATGGATGTTCCGCGTCGGAAGTCTTCAGGATGCTGCTGCTCCATTCCAGATGGATGTCGATAGAAGATGCCGCTTGGATGAAGACTTCAATCGGATGGAAGACCTCTTCTGCCCCGCTTGGATGAAGACTTCTACCGGATCATGGACATCTTCAGCCCCCCGCTTGGGCTTGGATCAGGACATCAGAGGAGCTCTTCAGGACCGATCGGTGAACCTGGTATGGTGAAGACAAGGTAGGAAGATCTTCAGGGGCTTAGTGTTAGGTTTATTTAAGGGGGGTTTGGGTTAGATTAGGGGTATGTGGGTGGTGGGTTGTAATGTTGGGGGGGGGTATTGTATGTTTTTTTTACAGGCAAAAGAGCTGAACTTCTTGGGGCATGCCCCGCAAAGGGCCCTGTTCAGGGCTGGTAAGGTAAAAGAGCTTTCAACTTTAGTAATTTAGAATAGGGTAGGGCATTTTTTATTTTGGGGGGCTTTGTTATTTTATTAGGGGGCTTAGAGTAGGTGTAATTAGTTTAAAATTGTTGTAATATTTTTCTTATGTTTGTAGATATTTTTTTATTTTTTGTAACTTAGTTCTTTTTTATTTTTTGTACTTTAGTTAGTTTATTTCATTGTAGTTATTTGTAGGTATTTAATTAATGTATTGATAGTGTAGTGTTAGGTTTAATTGTAGGTAATTGTAGGTATTTTATTTAATTAATTTAATGATAGTATGGTGTTAGGTTTAATTGTAACTTAGGTTAGGATTTATTTGACAGGTAATTTAGTAATTATTTTAACTAGGTAACTATTAAATAGTTCTTAACTATTTAATAGCTATTGTACCTGGTTAAAATAATTACAAAGTTGCCTGTAAAATAAATATTAATCCTAAAATAGCTACAATGTAATTATAATTTATATTGTAGCTATATTAGGATTTATTTTACAGGTAAGTATTTAGCTTTAAATAGGAATAATTTATTTAATAAGAGTTAATTAATTTCGTTAGATGTAAATTATATTTAACTTAGGGGGGGTGTTAGTGTTAGGGTTAGACTTAGCTTTAGGGGTTAATACATTTATTAGAATAGCGGTGAGCTCCGGTCGGCAGATTAGGGGTTAATAATTGAAGTTAGGTGTCGGCGATGTTAGGGAGGGCAGATTAGGGGTTAATACTATTTATTATAGGGTTAGTGAGGCGGATTAGGGGTTAATAACTTTATTATAGTAGCGGTGCGGTCCGCTTGGCAGATTAGGGGTTAATACTATTTATTATAGGGTTAGTGAGGCGGATTAGGGGTTAATAACTTTATTATAGTAGCGCTCAAGTCCGCTCGGCAGATTAGGGGTTAATAAGTGTAGGCATGTGGAGGCGACGTTGTGGGGGGCAGATTAGGGGTTAATAAATATAATATAGGGGTCGGCGATGTTAGGGCAGCAGATTAGGGGTACATAGGGATAATGTAAGTAGCGGCGGTTTACGGAGCGGCAGATTAGGGGTTAATAATAATATGCAGGGGTCAGCGATAGCGGGGGCGGCAGATTAGGGGTTAATAAGTGTAAGGTTAGGGGTGTTTAGACTCGGGGTACATGTTAGAGTGTTAGGTGCAGACGTAGGAAGTGTTTCCCCATAGCAAACAATGGGGCTGCGTTAGGAGCTGAACGCGGCTTTTTTGCAGGTGTTAGGTTTTTTTCAGCTCAAACAGCCCCATTGTTTTCTATGGGAGAATCATGCACGAGCACGTTTTTGAGGCTGGCCACTTGCGTAAGCAACTCTGGTATCGAGAGTTGAAGCTGCGTTAAAAATGCTCTACGCTCCTTTTTTGGAGCCTAACGCAGCCTTTATGTGGACTCTCAATACCAGAGTTATTTTTATGGTGCGGCCAGAAAAAAGCCGGCGTTAGCTACGCGGGTCATTACCGACAAAACTCCAAATCTAGGCCATAGTGATTTTGAACATGTATATATACAAGTGTTTATACACAAACATGTGCACATGTGTATATATAGTACCAAATATAACTTTACTGATAACTACATTTATTCCTTTGTGTGTCTATTAACCTTATTGCAATAAATTTTGTGTTATTTTACTTCATCTTAATTCATTGCATTATATTATGTTTCATTACAACTCACTTATTATACCACTAATCCTGAATAATTGTCTAATTCCATTAATTTATTAGGTCATATTCACTATTTAGACCTGTTGGTTTTCTTGGTTTTAGTCTCAAGATCCAATAGGCTTCTTGTCTAGCCAATATTTTATCCCTATCTCCTCCTTTTTTAGGTCTGGGGATATCTTCTACTATGGTCCATTTCAAACTACTGGGATTTTTGTCATGTCGGTACTTAAAATGCATGACCAAAGGTGTTGTCAATGTGCCTGTTTTTATATTTCCCACATGCTCTCGTATTCGCGATCTGACCTCCCTTGAGGTCATTCCAATATACTGAAGCTTACATAGGGAACAAGTTAATAAATAGACAACATAGTTTTGTCTACAGTTGTAGCATCTCTTATGAAAAAACCTTTCCTTAGTGGCCTCACTTTGAAATCCATTGCCCTGTTCCACATGTGAACAGGCAATGCAGTCAATATTGTGACACTTATAAACTGCTTTAGTATCCAGCCATTAACTCTGTTGGCCCTGGTTGACACTCTTTAAGTTGGTCGGTGCTATTCTATTACCTATAGTGAGACCTCTCTTATAGGCAAACTTACAACCTTTTCTTATTGTATCAGCTAGATCCTCATCCGCCGTTAGCATTGAAAAGTGTTTTGAAAAGTGTTTAGAGACTATGGGGCCTAGTTATCAAGCCATCAACCTCAAATAAGCTGGAATTCCGCAGCGTATTTGTGGCGAGGCTGATTCACCTTAGTTATCAAAGGCTAGAGACCGGCAAAAGTAGAATTTTGTGACGTAAACTTCGATCCGCCGGACTCAGTCCGACACAGATCGATTCTTACGTCACTCCAGATGTTCCGCACACAAGTGCAGCACAATCTGACTACTTTTGCTAGTTATCAAATGACTAGCAGGTACGCTCGGGACTTTTCCGGCCCAGTGTACCTGGTTTTCAATCCGCCGCCCTGGAGGCGGCGGATCCCCATAGGAATCAATGGGGGTCTGACCATAGCGAAAGTACAAGTTCGCTGCTGCCAGACATCCCATTTGATTCCTATGGGAAATGTCTGCACCTAACAACCTAACATGTACCCCGAGTCTAAACACCCCTAATATGTCCCCCCCTACACCGCCACAACTAAATAAATGTATTTCCCCCTAAACTGCCGCTCCTGGAGCCCACCGCCACTATAATAAACATGTTAACCCCTAAACCACCACTCCCGGAGCCCACCGCAAGCTTTATACATATTAACCCCTAAACCGCCGCTCCCGGAGCCCACCGCAAGCTACTCTATACATATTAACCCCTAAACCGCCGCTCCCAGAGCCCACCGCAACCTACATTATACCTAGTAACCCCTATCCTGCTCCCCCTATACCGCTGCCCTCTATAATAAAGTTATTAACCCCTAATCTGCCCCCCGTACACCGTCGCCACCTATAATACATTTATTAACCCCTATCCTGCCCCCCTACACCGCCGCCACTGTAATAAAATTATTAACCCCTAAACCTAAGTGTAACACTAACCCTAACACCCCCCTAACTTAAATATTAATTAAATAAATATAAATAATATTTCTATTATTAACTAAATGAATCCTATTTAAAACTAAATACTTACCTATAAAATAAACCCTAATATAGCTACAATATAAATAATAATTATATTGTAGCTATATTAGGATTTATTTTTATTTTACAGGCAAATTTCAATTTATTTTAACTAGGTACAATAGCTATTAAATAGTTATTAACTATTTAATAGCTTACCTAGCTAAAATAAAGAGAAATTTACCTGTAAAATAAAAACTGACCTAAGTTACAATTACACCTAACACTGTACTATACTTTAATAAATTTTTCCTATTTAAAACTAAATACTTACCTGTAAAATAAACCCTAAGATAGCTACAATGTAATTAATAATTACATTGTAGCTATTTTAGGATTTATATTTATTTTACAGGTAACTTTGTATTTATTTTAGCTAGTTAGAATAGTTATTAAATAGTTATTAACTATTTAATAACTACCTAGCTAAAAGAAATACAAAATTACCTGTAAAATACCTGAAGTGATCCTCCAAGCGGCGCTGAAGAAGTCTTCCATCCGGGCGATGTCATCGTCCAAGCGGCGCTGAAGATCATCTTCCATCCGGGCGATGTCATCTTCCAAGCGGGGTCTTCAATCTTCTTGCTTCAGGATCGATCTTCATCCCGCTGACGCGGAACATCCTTCTTCCCCGACGGACTAACGACGAATGAAGGCTCCTTTAAGGGACGTCATCTAAGATGGCATCCCTTCAATTCCGATTGGCTGATAGGATTCTATCAGCCAATCGGAATTAAGGTAGGAAAAATCTGATTGGCTGATTGAATCAGCCAATCAGATTGAGATCGCATTCTATTGGCTGATCGGAACAGCCAATAGAATGCGATCTCAATCTGATTGGCTGATTCAATCAGCCAATCAGATTTTTCTACCTTAATTCCAATTGGCTGATAGAATCCTATCAGCCAATCGGAATTGAAGGGACACCATCTTGGATGACGTCCCTTAAAGGAGTCTTCATTCGTCGTTAGTCCATCGGGGAAGAAGGATGTTCCGCTTCGGCGGGATGAAGATCGATCCTGAAGCAAGAAGATTGAAGACCTCGCTTGGAAGATGACATCGCCCGGATGGAAGATGATCTTCAGCGCCGCTTGGAAGATGACATCGCCCGGATGGAAGACTTCTTCAGTGCCGCTTGGAGGATCACTTCATCGGATGGAAGACTTCTTCAGCGCCCCTTGGAGGATCACTTCTGGAGCTCCGGATCTCCTCTTCAGTTCCATCAGTGGCTCGGCTGAGTGAAGACGACTCAAGGTAGGATGATCTTCAGGGGATTAGTGTTAGGTTATTTTAAGGGGGGTTTGGGTTAGATTAGGGGTATGTGGGTGGTGGGTTTTAATGTTGGGGGGGTTGTATTTTTCTTTTACAGGCAAAAGAGCAGTTTTCTTTGGGGCATACCCCACAAAAGGCCCTTTTAAGGGCTGGTAAGGTAAAAGAGCTTTGAACTTTTTTAATGTAGAATAGGGTAGGGATTTTTTTTTATTTTGGGGGGCTTTGTTATTTTTTTAGGGGGCTTAGATTAGGTGTAATTAGCTTAAAATTGTTGTAATATTTTTTAAATGTTTGTAATTTATGTTTTTTATTTTTTGTAACTTAGATTTTTTATTTTTTGTACTTTAGTTAGTTTATGTAATTGTATTTAATTGTAGTTATTTGTAGTTAATTTATTTAATTAATTTAATGATAGTGTAGTGTTAGGTTTAATTTTAACTTAAGTTATTTTACAGGTAATTTTGGATTTCTTTTAGCTATGTAGTTATTAAATAGTTAATAACTATTTAATAACTATTCTAACTAGCTAAAATAAATACAAAGTTACCTGTAAAATAAATATAAATCCTAAAATAGCTACAATGTAATTATTAATTACATTGTAGCTATCTTAGGGTTTATTTTACAGGTAAGTATTTAGTTTTAAATAGGAAAAAAATATTAAAGTATAGTGTAGTGTTAGGTGTAATTGTAACTTAGGTTAGTTTTTATTTTACAGGTAAATTTCTCTTTATTTTAGCTAGGTAAGCTATTAAATAGTTAATAACTATTTAATAGCTATTGTACCTAGTTAAAATAAATTGAAAGTTACCTATAAAATAAAAATAAATCCTAAGATAGCTACAATATAATTATTATTTATATTGTAGGTATATTAGGGTTTATTTTAAAGGTAAGTATTTAGTTTTAAATAGGATTCATTTAGTTAGTAATAGAAATATTATTTATGTTTATTTAATTAATATTTAAGTTAGGGGGGGTGTTAGGGTTAGTGTTAGACTTAGGTTTAGGGGCTAATAAATTTATTACAGTGGCGGCGGTGTAGTGGGGGGCAGGATAGGGGTTAATAAATGTATTATAGGTGGCGACGGTGTAGGGGGGGCAGATTAGGGGTTAATAAATTTAATATAGGTTGCGGCAGGATCCGAGAGCGGCGGTTTAGGGGTTAATAAATTTATAATAGTTGCGGCGGGGTCTAGGGGCGGCAGTTTAGGGGTTAATACATTTATAATAGTTGCGGCGGGGTCTAGGAGCGGCGGTTTAGGGGTTAATACATTTATAATAGTTGGGGCGGGGTCTAGGAGCGGTGGTTTAGGGGTTAGTAACTTTATTTAGTTGCGGGGGGCTCCGGGGGCGCCGGTATAGGGTGTAGAACAGTGTAGTTTACTGTGAGTGCTTAGTGACAGGCTAGCAATAAAGCTGTCAAAAAGCCGAAGAGCAGCGAGATCGGATGAGTGATAACTCTCACAGTCCGCTGCTCATCGCCCCGTACTTGGTGCGCGGCTTTTTGACAGATTTATTGATAACTTAGGCGTATTTTTTCAGGTCCGCGGCGGCGAAGGTAGGCGAGCTTAGGCGGGCGTATTGGGCCGGCGAAGGCAGGAAAGTTGACACGATGATAACTACCCCCCTCTATCACAGATTTGTCCATACTGCTCACTATAAGTTGTTAGGAATGTTACTTCCTGTTTATCAAATTTCGATCTTGGACTATTGTCCTTATCCTTTTTTAAAAGTAATTCACTTCTTCTGCGTTTTTTAACTTCCTCTTTTATCCCTTCTACCATTTTTCTTGGATATTCTCTGGATACTAGCCTTTCCGTTAACTCATTTGCTTGCCTATTAAAGGTTTCTTTTTCAGAACAATTCCTCAATGTCCTTACAAACTGCCCTTTAGTTATGGCCTTGAACACCCTTTTCGGATGACTACTTTTCGCATGTAAAATCATGTTTTTAGCTGTTTCTTTCCTTTAAACTTGAGTTTCAATATGACCCCCATTTTCATTGGGGACTCCCCTCAAGGTAATGTCTAAATAGTTTATACTCAATTTATCTGACTCATGGGTGAAGCTTAGATCTATATCATTCTTATTTAAATCCTCCATAAAGTTAGTTAACTCATAATCACTTCCCTTCCAGATCAGTATCAGGCCATCTATAAAGCGTTTGTAAAAAACTATATTGTTTTTGAATGAGTTCCCCTCTCCAAAGATGTGGAACTGCTCCCACCACCCCATATAAAGGATAGCGTAGGATGGGGCAAACTTTGCACCCATAGCAGTTCCACATCTTTCGAGAAAGAACTCACCCTCAAAACTGAAATAATTGTGTGTGAGCAAATAACTTGTCACTTTAAGTATATATTCACAATATTCTTTACTGAACTGACCTGATCTGATCAGGAAGTACTCAATCACTTTTAATCCTTCATTATGCGGTATGGAGGAATATAAAGACTTCACGTCCACAGTAAGCCACAACATATCATTACTCCAACCTTGTTCACTTAAGAAGCCCAAAAGGTGTTTTGTATCCTGTAGATGGCTCAATAGCTCCTCAACAAATGGTTGTAGGAGCGGATACTCACAGGGAGTCACAGTGAGCCTGGAGGCTTGAGGAGGGGAGGAACGGCCCACCCGAAACGGAACGGAGGACAAGGGCATCCCCTAGGACCGAGCTCCGGCGGATTCGTGCAACATATATATGTGAGTAATCACGCAAGTGTGTATTAGCTTTTCAGAGATGATCTGATTAAATAGTATGAACGTCAAGTGTGGTACCACCCCCTAAACTGTGATCGGATAGGCACTGGACTTTATAGTATAAGGCTAGACATTGCATGTATTCTCACACATCTTTATACACACACTTTATCTTGATAAGACAATGCCACAGTTTTCCTGCCATTCCCGCCCCTCCAGACAGACTGGCGCCTGCTATAGCAGCCATGGTCCTCCAGATTCTCAGTAGCCAGGGGTGGCGGTTTTCAGGGTGATCCTGGGGGAGCAGCAGGTGTCATTTTAAAGCTCTTGGTCCCCAGAATCTACAGTCCAAAAAGCAACATGATCCGTGGCTGGGGACCAGAGTTATGCTGGTTTAAACGTCCACCTGGAAGTCTAGGGAGAAGAGGGGTTATAAGGGGAACCGGAACCCCCGGTTCCCAAGGGAGCTGCCTTCCGGCCACCCTGAGAGGCAGCAAACCCCAAAAGAGCGGAGCTCTGGGACAAAGGGTCACTGGAGCGACCTGGGTCAAAGGGCACTGGTAATCCTGGGGTATGCAGCCAACCAGTAGTTCCAGGGGCCCGGCCAGCCGAAGGGGAAAGTGGGGGGTCCGTAACCAGCTCCTCCAAGATGACAGTCCATATACAAAACAACCAGGAATAGAAGGTCTGGGGAATCGCGGTTGCTCTGAGGAGCCAAAAACCGCTAAGCAGCAACAGGGGTGAGGTTGTAGGGGGTATGGATTTAACCCTTGCAGCCCAGTATCTGTGACAACTCCCCCCTTCCAGTTCGGCAGACCCGGTTAGATCCCCACGGGTCTACTGGGGGCTGTCCGAGGAGCATTCTATTTCAGTCTACTGGGAAAGTCCATCGGCATTCCCATTGCTCTTTCCCGGCCTATAATGAACGTTAAAGTTAAAGGGTAGCAGGGCTAAACTCCATCTTAGTAGACTTCCATTATCTCCTGACACTTGGTTAAGCCACACCAGAGGGTTGTGATCGGTGAGGACAGTGAAGGGTCTTCCATATAGGTATGGTTGTAATTTCTTGAGGGCCCATACCAGTGCCAGGCATTCCTTCTCCACTGCCGCGTAGCCTACCTCCCTGGGCAGCAGCTTCCTACTGATGTAGGCTATGGGGTGGTCTTGTCCTTCTTTGTCTATCTGGCTTAGTACTGCTCCCAACCCAAACATGGAGGCATCTGTGTGGACACAAAAATATTTGGTGGTGTTAGGCGCGGCCAGGATGGGGGCAGAGATCAAGGCAGACTTGAGGCTCTGTAAGGTGTTTTCACATTCTGGGGACCACAGTACCTGTTGGGGCAGTCTTTTATGAGTCAGGTTGGTCAGGGGTCTGGCGAGGGTGCTATAATTTAGGATGAATGTTTGGTAACAGCCGGCGATTCCTAGGAAGGCTAAGACCTGGGTCTTAGTTCGAGGAGTGGGCCAGTTTGCCACTGTCTCAACCTTGGCAGGCTCCAGCCGCTGCTGCCCACAGCAGCCTATGGTGCATTTGTCGGGTTTCAGGGTCAGCCCGGTGGTTCTGAGGCGATCTAGAATGATGCCCAGGTGGATCAAATGATCCTCCCAGGTGTCGCTAAAGATGGCAATGTCGTCCAAGTAGGCACAGGCATAGTCTTAAAGGCCATCCAGCAAGCGATCCACCATCCTCTGAAAGGTGGCTGGAGCATTCTTCATCCCAAACGGCATGACCTTAAACTGGTAAAGGCCGAAAGGGGTGATGAAGGCGGACTTGGGAATGGAGTCAGGTCTAGTGGGATCTGCCAATACCCCTTGCAGAGGTCAAAGGTAGTTAGTAAGTGACCCCTGGCGATTCTATCTAAGAGGTCATCGACGCAGGGCATGGGGTAGGCGTCGGTTGTGGTTCTGTCATTGAGCTTACGGTAGTCAATGCAGAACCGAGTAGTACCATCTTTCTTGGGGACCAGAACCACTGGGGAGGCCCAGGGACTGTTGGACGGTTCAACAACACAGATGTCCAACATTCCTTGGAGCTCCCAGTGCATACTGTCTCTGACAGCTTCAGGTACTCTGTAAGCTGCCTGTCTTAGGGGAGCTTGTCCCGGGGTTTCCACTCGGTGCACATCCACTGTGGTGTACCCAGGGACATTGGAGAACATCTCCTGGTGGTCCTCTAGTAAATGCTGGACCTGCTGTCTCTGTCCAGCCGCTAACCTCTCATCCAGGATTATGTTGGCTACTCCTGGAGGGGTCTCATCCGGCCCGGGTAGCTCTGGCAGGGGAAGGCTCTCTGAGTCTTCCATAGCCAGGGCACAGATAGGGCCCTTTCCAGGAAACCTGTAACTTGTTCGTTTTGACAGGCTTCAAGGCAAGAACCCTCTGCCCTACTCTGAGAATTTGGCTACGAGCATTACGGTCGTACCACCATTTCTGTCTCCTTTGGGCGCCCTGCAGGTTCTCCCGCACCATGGCAGTGAGGTCCTTCAGCCGATCCCTGAACTTCAGGACGTACTCCACAACGGAGGGTCCTTCCTCCCCTGCTGATTCCTCCCAGTGGGCTCGCAACAAGTCTAGGGGCCCCCTTATTTTCCGGCCATACAGCAGCTCAAAGGGTGAAAACCCAGTGGATTCCTGGGGCACCTCTCTGTAGGCAAATAGGAGGCATGGCAGGAATTTTTCCCAGTCTTTGTGAGTAGCCGAGAACGTCCGAAGCAATTGCTTCAATGTCCCGCTAAACCGTTCACAAAGCCCATTGGTCTGGGGTGATAGGGGGCACTATACAGGGGTTTTATCCCACACAGTTCCCATAACTTTTGGGTGACCTCCGCTGTAAACTGGGTCCCATGGTCAGAGGCTGTAGGAGGTATGGATTTAACCCTTGCAGCCCAGTATCCGTGACAGACGTATCTGACATTATGGATTCCAGATATTTTAAGGGAATTCTTCAATATCTGGTGCATTGGAAGGGTTTCCCACATGAAGAAGATTCCTGGGAACCTGCATCTAACCTATCTGCACCACGTTTGGTTTCATTGTTCCATAAACGTCATCTGGATCGGCCTTCAACTTGAAAACCTGGAGGTTTTCCTTGTGCGGGGGACATGTTATGTTCTGTATATATTTCCATTATACTGTGATCCAGATTCATGTACTATCCCTTTTATTCAGGGACGTCTTATCCTCCTTTATAAGCACTAACTTCCTAATCATCTTTGCTTGTTAATGAAGTAATTTCCCCCTGCTGTGGGAATTCTCAGTGCTAGCCATTTGTAGTTCTGTTCCAGTTAACTAAGCAGCTCTACCCAGATCTATCCTGGCCAGGTGAAATCTTGCTGTGATCTGTGCCTGTCAGGTGTTTCTCCGGACTGCCTCCTTCTGTGTTCAGTGCTTCGCGGTCAAACTTTCTCCAGTTTCATCCTGTGTATTCTGGTTCGTTTGTTCCTGCAACCTCCTGTAAGTACTTTCCTTTTGCTACAACCAGATTGTCTTATCAGGCAACAGTACTGCTACCATAACAACTAACAATAATTCTGGTAATCTTACCGAAGTTATCATGTTGTATACAGCCTCATCATCATACCAAATGTGACTTACTCTGTCAGCTGTTCTACTGATTATGCTACTTCGTTTGTATACTCTCACTAGTATTAATTATCAGTTTCCTAAACTGTATTATTTGATATTCATCTCTTACCTGCTCATCTTATGTACAAATTTGAGTAATCCTTTTTCCTCATGTTACCTTTTCTCATTTCATTTGAGTCAGTGTGGTCTGGCTTAATATATATTTATAAATATGCTCTGATCACATTATCCATCTCATGAGGAATCTCCTGTTTAAGTGTTACTCTAGATCCTCATACATTGGTATATTAAATTCTACTGAACTGCACAAGCCTTACACAGAGAAGGATTGTTCAATGCAAAGTAGCAACATACTAAAACTTTTATCTTGTTACTATAAACAATCTTTTAAATCTACACATCTTGTTCTTCCCTGTAGTTTCAATATGTAATATTTGACATAGGGAACTTTAACTAAAGCAGCGAGAATCTTTCTGGATTTTCAAATTTGGGATGATGGAGCCAAATGGGCTTAACAGGGACTGGGATCTTTCTATCTTTCTATAGACAATAAGTCCCAGATGTATTCTTTAGATTTGCATGAGAGTTCAATGATAATATTATTCATATTCTTATTATATTAATTGATATATAGAATTCTGTGTTTCTGATACACATTACTTTCATAAAGATATGTTGAAATGTAAGATATATTTAGATAGAATGTACATATGTATATATAAATATGAATAATTGATTAGAGGCTTCTGGATCTAGTTAGGAATATTAAAGGGACATTAAACCCATTTTTTTTTTCGTTCATGGTTTACAAAAAGCATGCAATTTTAAACAACTTTCAAATTTATTTCTATTATCTAATTTGCTTCATTATCTTGATATCCTTTGCTGAAAAGCATATCTAGATAGGCTCAGAAGCTGCTGATTGGTGGCTGCACAGAGATGCCTCGTGTGATTGGCTCACCCATGTGCATTGCTATTTCTTCAACAAAGAAAATCTAAAATATGAAGCAAATTAGAAAATATAAGTAAATTGGAATTTTGTTTAAAATTGTATTCTCTATCTGAATAATGAAAGAAAAAAAAATGGGTTTAATGTTCCTTTAAGGTTTTCTATTTGTCAAATTGTTTTTAATATAATACTTGTGACTGTACCTTTAAAACATTACCTTTAAGAATGTAATATAAAGAGTTAAACATTGTTGGTACTCTAGTAAGCTACCTTGTGATGATCAAGTATAAATTGTGAGAATGTAGTATGTTTGTTAGCATGAGTAAGGGAAGTTCTCCTGAAACATTGCTGCTGTTTTTTACTGTGCTATTTTAGTACATAAAATGTATTGCTGCCACTTGCTTTTGATTTTTTTGCTTATGAATTGGAGACTTTAGTGGACCACCTGAGTGGCATGCATAGACCACTGAGTGCTGGACTGACTGTTTGTTTTTAATAAAGCTAGATAAACCAGTGAGTAGAGAGACTCTTTTTCTTATCCTTCTTCTGAAAGATGTCTGATATTGAACAGAGACAGACCATAAAATATAGGATTTGGCTAAGTATTCTTCATTCTATACTTGGGATAATTCCTCTTGTTCTTATATTTCGTTAGTGATGTTGCACAATTTGGGGTTACGATAGCTAGAGTTGCCCTTTATCAGTGGGCCTGAATGTATGTATTTTCTTGTAACTTATATGTGTTTTCTCATTTCAACATATACATTTTGACTCCTAATTCTTTTAAAAAATGAATGAATTCTTTAGTTGTGTTTTTACTATATATTAATAACTTAGTTGTGAAGGTTTCATGGTATTACCATAAAATAGCTCTGATTATTTTAGAACCACATACTCAGAACACCCACAAACAGTCCCTGAAGGCACCTTTTCTACCACCCGGTGAGACCACTTTACCATAACAAAATATACTTGTTTCCTTAGAGCTACAGTTGTTATGATTGTTTTTCTATGTTTCTAGTGGTTCTTGTTTGATGTGCAATATATTGTGTATTGAGAGCACCTTATTCAACCCTAGATGTTAATGGCAAGAATGTAAAATAATGGAACACTTGATAGGTGAAGTGATGCTCAATGAAATTTGAACACGTTCTACACCTTAAAAGTTATGCCCCATGGCAACCACACAAGCATCTATGAATCTAAGCCAGTCAAACATATGGCATGGATAAAGTCTTTGGGTGTAATTATTAATTTTTTGTGTGTGTCACATGATTTAATAATGTTTTAATTTGGTTTTATTTAAAAAAAAAATATATATATATATATATATATATATATATATATATATGTGGAACAAAGGGTAAACAGCGCTTATAGATATTCCTAAATATTGTATATGGTATGAGTCTCTGGAGTAGAAATAAACAATATGTATATATATATATATATATATATATAGTCTTTGATTGGAGAACAGAGTGGTGAGATCCAAGGGTAGTAGGAATGTATCAGATACCCTTACCAAAAGTTACCCCAATCGTATGAGGTAAGTTTGCCGCATTGGAGGATGTATCAGGTGGTTGGTGAATCCTGGATGATATGATCTGTGTTATTCGACTGCCTCTTGGAGTAGAAGGAGGTGTAGGTCCTTCTGTACGGGTCTCTCTAGGAAACTTCCTGTGCTTGTTGCCTCGTAGAGCTTTGCTTTGCTGTCTTGGTATGAACTTTCTTGTCCGTATGTGTACCCAAAAAGACAAAGAGCAGGGATAGTGTAATACCGTTTTTATTCAATAAAAATATAAAATAGACATATATCACACTCACATTTTCTGACCTCAATGTTATGAGGTATGTTAACACCACACGGGTTTAAAGGTGATTTCTTATCAGATTCACAAGTTGTTGTATCCCAGGCCAGTCAGAAATATGTATTGAGTCAATATCCCATAAATGTCATAAACAGTAGTCTTGTTAAGCCAAACAGGTTATGCAATGAGCAAGTTGTTTATCCAGTCTGTATTGCTTGTTCGGTTAGTGACTATAGTAGGATAGTCTGTTATAAGTACAGATATATCCGGTATGTTATATTAGTCAAGCCAGTGACAAATAGCAGATAAAGTTGCCAATATGGTTGGTAACAATGCTGGATTACCCAGTAGGTTAGATTAGTATCGATCTAACAGTTCAGGCAGTGAGTACAATTAGTGACAAATCATAAAAACGATGCATGCACATGAAGCAAGCACTAAAAACAAATAGTTTAAAAAACAATAAAATAGTTAAATGTGATACCCTGACGCGTTTCAAAGGTTTCTGTGTCCTTCTTCCTCAGAGGGGTTTTTTGTTATTGCTGCGTTAGTGTCCCTTTACATACCTACGGGGCGGCGGCACGCCCTTGTGTAGGCTGGATTCAATTAATGTAGTCCCTATAATTTAGTTAGAGAAACCTATTATTGGGTGTAATCTTGTGAACACATATCTTACAGTGCAGAAGTAGGGGGGTAGTTATCAAGCCGTCTACTTTTCTGGCTTCGCCGGCCCAATACGTCCGCCTAAGCTCGCCTACCTTCGCCGCCGCGGACCTTGAATACGTTCGCCTAAGTTATCAAATAAAGCTGTCAAAAAGCCGCGGGGCGATGAGCAGCGGACTGTGACAGTTATCACTCATCCGATCTCGCTGCCCTTCGGCTTTTTCCCAGCTTTATTGCTAGCCTGTCACTAAGCACTCACACTAAACTACACTGTTCTACCCCCTATACCGGCGCCCCCGGAGCCCCCCGCAACTAAATAAAGTTACTAACCCCTAAACCGCCGCTCCTAGACCCCGCCGCAAGTCTTATAAATGTATTAACCCCTAAACCGCCGCTCCCGGACACCGCTGCCACCTACAGTATACCTAGTAACCCCTATCCTGCCCCCCCTACACCGTAGCCACCTATAATAAATTTATTAACCCCTATCCTGCCCCCCACTACGCCGCCGCCACTGTAATAAAATTATTAACCCCTAAACCTAAGTCTAACCCTAACCCTAATGCCCCCCTAACTTAAATATTAATTAAATAAATCTAAATAAATTAACTCTTATTAACTAAATGAATCCTATTTAAAACTAAATACTTACCTTTAAAATAAACCCTAATATAGCTACAATATAAATAATAATTATATTCTAGCTATTTTAGGATTTATATTTATTTTACAGGTAACTTTGTATTTATTTTAGCTAGTTAGAATAGTTATTAAATAGTTATTAACTATTTAATAACTACCTAGCTAAAAGAAATACAAAATTACCTGTAAAATAAATCCTAACCTAAGTTACAATTAAACCTTATACTACACTATCATTAAATTAACTAAATAAACTACCTACAAATAACTACAATGAAATACAATTACATAAAACTAACTAAAGTACAAAAAATAAAAAAAGCTAAGTTACAAAAAATAAAAAAATAAGTTACAAACATGTTAAAAATATTACAACAATTTTAAGCTACTTACACCTAATCTAAGCCCCCTAATAAAATAACAAACCCCCCCAAAATAAAAAAAATCCCTACCCTATTCTAAATTAAATAAATTTCAAAGCTCTTTTACCTTACCAGCCCTTAAAAGGGCCTTTTTTGGGGGCATGCCCCAAAAAGTTCAGCTCTTTTGCCTGTAAAAGAAAAATACAACCCCCCCAACATTAAAACCCACCACCCACATACCCCTAATCTAACCCAAACCCCCCTTACAAAAACCTAACACTAATCCCCTGAAGATCATCCTACCTTGAGTCGTCTTCACTCAGCCGAGCCACCGATGGAACTGAAGAGGACATCCGGAGCGGAAGAAGTTAATCCTCCAAGCGCCGCTGAAGAAATCTTCCATCCGATGAAGTCATCATCCAGGCGGCGCTGAAGAAGTCTTCGATCCGGCCGATGTCATCTTCAAAGAGGCGCTGAAGAGGTCTTCTATCCGGGCGAAGTCATCTTCCAAGCCGGGTCTTGAATCTTCCTTCCGCCGACGCGGAACCACCTTCTTCACCGACGGACTACGACGAATGACGGCTCCTTTAAGGGACGTCATCCAAGATGGCGTCCCCTCAATTCCGATTGGCTGATAGGATTCTATCAGCCAATCGGAATTAAGGTAGGAAAATCTGATTGGCTGATGGAATCAGCCAATCAGATTCAAGTTCAATCTGATTGGCTGATCCAATCAGCCAATCAGATTGAGCTCGCATTCTATTGGCTGATCGGAACAGCCAATAGAATGCGAGCTCAATCTGATTGGCTGATTCCATCAGCCAATCAGATTTTTCCTACCTTAATTCCGATTGGCTGATAGAATCCTATCAGCCAATCGGAATTGAGGGGACGCCATCTTGGATGACGTCCCTTAAAGGAGCCGTCATTCGTCGTAGTCCGTCGGTGAAGAAGGTGGTTCCGCGTCGGCGGAAGGAAGATTCAAGACCCGGCTTGGAAGATGACTTCGCCCGGATAGAAGACCTCTTCAGCGCCTCTTTGAAGATGACATCGGCCGGATCGAAGACTTCTTCAGCGCCGCCTGGATGATGACTTCATCGGATGGAAGATTTCTTCAGCGCCGCTTGGAGGATTAACTTCTTCCGCTCCGGATGTCCTCTTCAGTTCCATCGGTGGCTCGGCTGAGTGAAGACAACTCAAGGTAGGATGATCTTCAGGGGATTAGTGTTAGGTTTTTGTAAGGGGGGTTTGGGTTAGATTAGGGGTATGTGGGTGGTGGGTTTTAATGTTGGGGGGGGTTGTATTTTTATTTTACAGGCAAAAGAGCTGAACTTTTTGGGGCATGCCCCCACAAATGGCCCTTTTAAGGGCTGGTAAGGTAAAAGAGCTTTGAAATTTATTTAATTTAGAATAGGGTAGGGAATTTTTTTATTTTGGGGGGGTTTGTTATTTTATTAGGGGGCTTAGATTAGGTGTAAGTAGCTTAAAATTGTTGTAATATTTTTAACATGTTTGTAACTTATTTTTTTATTTTTTGTAACTTAGCTTTTTTTATTTTTTGTACTTTAGTTAGTTTATGTAATTGTATTTAATTGTAGTTATTTGTATGTAGTTTATTTAGTTAATTTAATGATAGTGTAGTATTAGGTTTAATTGTAACTTAGGTTAGGATTTATTTTACAGGTAATTTTGTATTTCTTTTAGCTAGGTAGTTATTAAATAGTTAATAACTATTTAATAACTATTCTAACTAGCTAAAATAAATACAAAGTTACCTGTAAAATAAATATAAATCCTAAGATAGCTAGAATATAATTATTATTTATATTGTAGCTATATTAGGGTTTATTTTAAAGGTAAGTATTTAGTTTTAAATAGGATTCATTTAGTTAATAAGAGTTAATTTATTTAGATTTATTTAATTAATATTTAAGTTAGGGGGGCGTTAGTGTTAGGGTTAGGTTTAGGGGTTAATAATTTTATTACAGTGGCGGCGGCGTAGTGGGGGGCAGGATAGGGGTTAATAAATTTATTATAGGTGGCGACGGTGTAGGGGGGGCAGATTAGGGGTTAATAAATTTATTATAGGTGGCGACGGTGTAGGGGGTCAGGATAGGGGTTAATACATTTAATATAGGTTGCGGCGGGTTCAGGGAGTGGCGGTTTAGGGGTTAATACATTTATTATAGTTGCGGTGGGCTCCGGGAGCGGCGGTTTAGGGGTTAATATGTATACAGTAGCTTGCGGTGGGTTCTGGGAGCGGCGGTTTAGGGGGTAATAACTTTATTTAGTTGCGGCGGTGTAGGGGGGGGTCAGATTAGCGGTGTTTAGACTCGGGGTACATGTTAGGGTGTTAGGTGTAGACAGCTCCCATAGGAATCAATGGGATGTCTGTCAGCAGCGAACATGAACTTTCGCTATGGTCAGACTCCCATTGATTCCTATGGGATCCGCTGCCTCCAGGCTGGCGCTTTGAAAACCAGGTACGCTGGGCCGTAAAAGTGCCGAGCGTACCTGCTAGTTTTTTGATAACTAGCAAAAGTAGTGAGATTGTGCCGCACTTGTGTGCGGAACATCTGGAGTGACGTAAGAATCGATCTGTGTCGGACTGAGTCCGGCGGATCGAAGTTTACGTCACAAAATTCTACTTTTGCCGGTCTCGAGCCTTTGATAACTAAGGCGAATCAGCCGCGCCACAAATACGCTGCGGAATTCCAGCGTATTTGAGGTTGACGGCTTGATAACTAGGCCCCGTAATGTGTTTATAAACACTAATACAGTTCTACCATAACACCACAATTCCTATATTCTAGATTTGACTACATAGCAATCTGCCCATTGAATGAATGAGCGTATACGAATAACTAGAGATATATGAAATAAGTAGAAAGCAAGAGACACAATGAGGATGATACACAAATACGGGTTAAACACTCCAGATTATAGTTGCACCCTCACCCTGTTATCCTTTCCATATACAAGGGAGAGATATAATAGAAATAAGGGACAGTGGACTGAATAATGAAGATAACCGCCTCAAAAACTAAGATATATATATATCATACAGGGATAGAAAAAATATTTTTTTATATATAGACAGCTAGCCACTGCAATAGGACTGGGAGAATACTATAAGCGCACTAAGCTACATCGATATATCCTAACACTGACCAGTAAGGTTAAAAATAGAATACATTGCATTTAAAATAATGGGATATTATGTGTACTACATTTCCCATAAGGCCAAGGGAATCACATACAAGCAAGGACGTTTACATATGACGTCATACGCACTAGGAGTGGAACCGCAAATTCAAAAGCGGATAACCTAAGAAATGCTAATATTATGAAGCGCAATTTATAACGTATATACTCATGCGCCTAAGGTACACTTTTACTTAATACATTGATAAATTTGGAGCCGTACTACGTGACGTCAGGTCACGTGAACCAATAGAATCCAGCCTACACAAGGGCGTTCCGCCGCCCCGTAGGTATGTATACGGACACTAACGCAGCAATAACAAAAAAACCCTCTGAGGAAGAAGGACACAGAAACCTTTGAAACGCGTCAGGGTATCACATTTAGCTATTTTATTGTTTTTTAAACTATTTGTTTTTAGTGCTTGCTTCATGTGCATGCATCGTTTTTATGATTTGTCACTAATTGTACTCACTGCCTGAACTGTTAGATCGATACTAATCTAACCTACTGGGTAATCCAGCATTGTTACCAACCATATTGGCAACTTTATCTGCTATTTGTCACTGGCTTGACTAATATAACATACCGGATATATCTGTACTTATAACAGACTATCCTACTATAGTCACTAACCGAACAAGAAATACAGACTGGATAAACAACTTGCTCATTGCATAACCTGTTTGGCTTAATAAGACTACTGTTTATTACATTTATGGGATATTGACTCAATACATATTTCTGACTGGCATGGGATACAACAACTTGTGAATCTGATAAGAAATCACCTTTAAACCCGTGTGGTGTTAACATACCTCATAACATTGAGGTCAGAAAATGTGAGTGTGATATATGTCTATTTTATATTTTTATTGAATAAAAACGGTATTACACTATCCCTGCTCTTTCTGTCTTTTTGGGTACACATACGGACAAGAAAGTTCATACCAAGACAGCAAAGCAAAGCTCTACGAGGCAACAAGCACAGGAAGTTTCCTAGAGAGACCAGTACAGAAGGACCTACACCTCCTTCTACTCCAAGAGGCAGTCGAATAACACAGATCATATCATCCAGGATTCACCAACCACCTGATACATCCTCCAATGCGGCAAACTTACCTCATACGATTGGGGTAACATTTGGTAAGGGTATCTAATACATTCCTACTACACTTGGATCTCACCACTCCATTCTCCAATCAAAGACTATATATATATATATATATATATATATATATATACACATATTGTTTATTTCTACTCCAGAGACTCATACCATATACAATATTTAGGAATATCTATAAGCGCTGTTTACCCTTTGTTCCTTATTTTCTTATACTTACATAGACTTACAAAGAGTAGAGAGAGGGCGCCACAATAGCGTGATATCGTCTGGAAATGCAGGTACAGGTAAAAGTAAGTATTATGCTTACCAAATAGTGTAGCACTGTGCTGTGACCAGTGCGTGAAAGCAGACTAGCACTTAACAGTGGCTAGTACACTGTGGAAACCAAGCTTCAAGGGTACTTGTCCTAGTTCCAGCTTGATGTATGCCTCCTAATGGCTGGACTTCAAATACTGCAAAGGTAGAATCTTTCTGTGTGTTGTTCTGTTAGTATTGAAATACCACAACACAGACAACTTCAAATAAAATAGCTTTAATGTTTATGGCGCGTTTCTCAACCTCAACTGGGTCGTTTCATCTGATGAAACGACCCAGTTGAGGTTGAGAAACGCGTCATAAACATTAAAGCTATTTTATTTGAAGTTATCTGTGTTCTGGTATTTCAATACTAACAGAACAACACACAGAAAGATTCTACCTTTGCAGTATTTGAAGTCCAGCCATTAGGAGGCATACATCAAGCTGGAACTAGGACAAGTACCCTTGGAGCTTGGTTTCCACAGTGTACTAGCCACTGTTAAGTGCTAGTCTGCTTTCACGCACTGGTCACAGCACAGTGCTACACTATTTGGTAAGCATAATACTTACTTTTACCTGTACCTGTATTTCCAGACGGTATCACGCTATTGTGGCGCCCTCTCTCTACTCTTTGTATTTTAACAGTTGTCCTACACTCTCTGGGATCAAAAGCAGCAGCCTGACTCACCATATCAAAAAGGAGGATACTTGTATCCCTTCAACTTACCACCAGTATATGGACAATTTTCGGGACTGACACAGTATACCTGTTCTACTAGATTTAAAAGCATATTACCTTGTTTGACATTGCATATATTTTTTCATTATATTGTTTATTCCTTTTAATATCAGCGGGCTTTTTTATCCCTTCATTGGGATACGTTCATTTACATAGACTTAGTCTATTGTTAAATATCTGTATCAAATAGCTGTCTTATTAGATTTTCAGACCACTGACTAGCGCACTTATAGGAGTAACGCTTGTCTCCATTCATTCACACTGAGTGGGCACATTCTACTCACCTCCATACATATATATATATATATATATATATATATATATATATATATATATATATATATATATATATATATATATATATATATATATATTCGATTGTAAATTAAAGCTTTTTTTAAGCTTGGAGAATCCAGACATTTTAAATCAATGGTGAACAGCAGCTCCCAGCAAGCATCTGTATTGCATGTTTAGGGGCCCAGTGACCAAAAACTTTCCAGCTTGGAAAGAAATATAGTGCAGAATTCACATTGGGTTGAATTCACTGATTTCTCTAAGAAAAAGGGCATTACGTAAAAGTCCCAGAGAGATGAGTGTTTCCTCCCATAATGAGTAATGAGGTTCTCTGGGATAGATAATCTCCTGGGGAAGAGTGAAGTTAAAAGGAAAATACCTGGTACTAATTTAAATTATCAGCCTGCAGCAAATACAAATTAAACATAAATATTTTCAATACAGCTTAACTTGCATTTGCTTCTAATTTAGTGAGATTACTTTTCTGTCAGTTAAAAAAGTGTATTGTGAATTTTGAGCAAACTTCACCTGCAAACAGATGGTAAGATAAATTAGTGAGACCTGCTTAGAGAACATCATGAGAGTTATAAGTGAGTTTCAGACACACCCAGGGAACTCTTCTGTTCAGCCCAGAGCACTATTCTGCCCCTCCCACTTTCTGAAACTGAAAGGCTTACTTCACATAGAAGAAATATATAAAACATGATCCTAATTTGTAAGTTACACAGGATCTTTCAAAGCACAACCAGAATTTATAAAATCACAATCCTAAATACACTTATGTATATAGAATCTAAAGCATTAACATACAAAATAGAAAGAACAAAGCCTAAATGCAATCAAACATAAAGGAAAAAGTAAATGAACCCTTTAACAGTGAATGACACATGGGGGCATATGTATCAAGCTCCGAATGGAGCTTGATGTCCCGTGTTTCTGGCAAGCCTGCAGGCGCGCCAGAAACAGCAGTTATGAAGCAGCAGTCACAAAGACCGCTGCTCCATAACCTGTCCGCCTGCTCTGAGCAGGCGGACAGACATTGCCACAATACAACCCGATTGAGTACGATCAGGTTGATTGACACCCCCTGCTGGCGGCCCATTGGCCGCGAGTCTGCAGGGGGCGGTGTTGCACCAGCAGCTCTTGTGAGCTGCTGGTGCAATGCTGAATACGGCGAGCGTATTGCTCGCCATATTCAGCGAGGTCTGGCGGACCTGATCCGCAGTGTCGGATCAGGTCCACCAGACCTTGATAAATATGCCCCATGGTAGTCATTCACTCAATAACTTAACTTTGGCTGACAACCACGTTATCATTTAGTGGGGCTGTTTTAATGCTGATTATGTCACCACACATAAGAGATGTGCTTGAAAGGGCTAAAGGGAGCTGGATGGGGTAAGTATTCAAACCCCTCAAGCTCGGCTCTCTTAAGCTCTAGAAACCCCCAAGACCCACCATTTCTAATGCTATCAACTGTTCTTTGAAATGATGGGTGACTTGAGTGTATATAGAGCACACAATTTTAAAAAAAGTTAAAAAATACAAACTTTTTAAATAAGGGGGTCTTTAGGCACATATAACAGTATCTCTAAAAGGTCTATTTACACCAAAGATCCGAAAACTAAAAGCCAGAGTAGTAGATGTGTTTGTTTTTGTGAATGAATGATGAAAATGGCCAAGGTCTGCAGCTTTCTGCTCCTTTCTGAGCCAAAATATTTGTAAAGATCTGCACAAATGAAACCTTAAATTGCACAATTTAAAGAGATTTGTAACTCATGTTCGCATTGCTGTTGACTTGTAATACCAGCACACATTAACATGCCCTGGTATTACTCACAAAAGCGATATTTAGCTCTCCACTTGTAATCTGACCGTAAGTAAGTCTCTACCTCACAATCCTATTACAGAATTTTAGATGTTTTTTGTATGCATGGACTGTTGCTCATACTACGCAGGGCCGGCTCAACCATGGGACCAAGTGGGTCCAATGGCCCAGGTGGCACTCGACAGGGGGCGGCACTTCTGTGAGATCCAGACGGACCACTCCTACACTCTGTATCCTCTTGAGGAGGAATCATTCGCAACTTGAAACAGCAGGTGGCGGCAGCAGCATGACAGCGGCTCCAGATTGATGACTGACCGCATCATCACGCTATACCATTCCTCCAAGCATCCTAATTCAATTGCCAGCCCACTTTGCAGTCACTGTCTGTCTATAACATCTACACTCCTACAGCACTGTGAAGTTAAAAAGCAGTGATTCTGGCAGGGATTATTAGACATAGAGCACAGCTAACTGTATCGTAAATCAGCCCGATATTATAGGGGTTAAAATAGAGCCGGTGGTGTTTGACCCCCACCCTCCATTGTCAGAAGCATTACTTGTCTGCAATGCAGAAAGAGCTCAGTGAAACAAAAACAGTTTATTTCCTTGTCTGGGGAGCCTGATAGCTATGTGCACGTAGAACTCTGACAGAGGGTGTAAGGTGTCCATGAGAGGCTGCTGCAGTGCACTACACTTGGGCCCCTATTAATCAAAGGTGTTGCGGAACTGATCCGACAGTGCCGATCAGGTCCGCAACACCTCGCTAAATGCAGAGAGCAATACGCTCTCCGCATTTAACATTGCACCAGCAGCTCACAAGAGCTGCTGGTGCAACGCCGCCCCCTGCTGACTCGCGGCCAATCAGCCGCCAGCAGGGGGTGTCAATCAACCAGATCGTACTCGATCGGGTTGATTTCCGGCGATTCCTGTCCGGCGATTCCTGTCAGAGCAGGCGGACAGGGTTATGTAGCAGCAGTCTTTAGACCGCTGCTTCATAATTTGTGTTTCTGGCGAGTCTGAAGACTTGCCAGAAACAGGGGCCCACAAGCTCCATTCGGAGCTTGATAAATGGGCCCCTTGGTGTGAAGCAGGTCACTAATTAGTTAAAACAGTGTAGCTGAGATTCTTCTCTCCTTGCTATGCTGCACAACTTGATTTATGTGCGATCATGTGACATCTGTTGCAGAGGGAAGAGTACGGGTGTGTGCGGGAGAGAAGGGTAAGCCTGCTTCTGTGTATGTTTTCACAGCCTGTCAGAAAGTAAAATATGCTCTTTCTAGCAACTCTGGACCTTGCACTGACTGTGTCAGGAGGTCAGATTTACATAGGTTGGACTGTATATGACACTTTACTAGAGAGGGGGCACATTAAGTTCCAGAGGTCAAACAGTCCATCTGCTTTAGCTTCTATTATAACTCTCTTGCCCTGTCACAGATGTGGATCTAACATTCTGTAGTAATGATTGTGCCATAAACTGCATAGCAGTGAAATAAAGGCTCTGCAGTTTGTTTTTGTTTTTTGCTTTTAGTAACATAATTTACTTATATATATATATTCTTCGAACTGCTATCTGTTTTTTGTAATTTTGTATGTGTGAAAATGTGTTTCTTAAAGTATGTATATGTAACTGTGTGTTTCTTAAAGTGTGTATATGTGACTGTGTTTCTTAAAGTGTGTATATGTGACTGTGTGTTTCTTAAAGTGTGTGTATGTGACTGTGTGTTTCTTAAAGGGTGTGTATGTGACTGTGTGTTTCTTAAAGTGTGTGTATGTGACTGTGTGTTTCTTAAAGTGTGTGTATGTGACTGTGTGTTTCTTAAAGTGTGTGCATGTGACTGTGTGTTTCTTAAAGTGTGTGCATGTGACTGTGTGTTTCTTAAAGTGTGTGTATGTGACTGTATGTTTCTTAAAGTGTGTATATGTGACTGTGTGTTTCTTAAAGTGTGTGTATGTGACTGTGTTTCTTAAAGTGTGTATATGTGACTGTGTGTTTCTTAAAGTGTGTGTATGTGACTGTGTGTTTCTTAAAGGGTGTGTATGTGACTGTGTGTTTCTTAAAGTGTGTGTATGTGACTGTGTGTTTCTTAAAGTGTGTGCATGTGACTGTGTGTTTCTTAAAGTGTGTGTATGTGACTGTGTGTTTCTTAAAGTGTGTGTATGTGACTGTATGTTTCTTAAAGTGTGTATATGTGACTGTGTGTTTCTTAAAGTGTGTGTATGTGACTGTGTTTCTTAAAGTGTGTGTATGTGACTGTGTGTTTCTTAAAGTGTGTGTATGTGACTGTGTGTATACAGGGAGTGCAGAATTATTAGGCAAGTTGTATTTTTGAGGATTAATTTTATTATTGAACAACAACCATGTTCTCAATGAACCCAAAAAACTCATTAATATCAAAGCTGAATATTCTTGGAAGTAGTTTTTAGTTTGTTTTTAGTTTTAGCTATTTTAGGGGGATATCTGTGTGTGCAGGTGACTATTACTGTGCATAATTATTAGGCAACTTAACAAAAAACAAATATATACCCATTTCAATTATTTATTTTTACCAGTGAAACCAATATAACATCTCAAAATTCACAAATATACATTTCTGACATTCAAAAACAAAACAAAAACAAATCAGTGACTAATATAGCCACCTTTCTTTGCAAGGACACTCAAAAGCCTACCATCCATGGATTCTGTCAGTGTTTTGATCTGTTCACCATCAACATTGCGTGCAGCAGCAACCACAGCCTCCCAGACACTGTTCAGAGAGGTGTACTGTTTTCCCTCCTTGTAAATCTCACATTTGATGATGGACCACAGGTTCTCAATGGGGTTCAGATCAGGTGAACAAGGAGGCCATGTCATTAGATTTTCTTCTTTTATACCCTTTCTTGCCAGCCACGCTGTGGAGTACTTGGACGCATGTGATGGAGCATTGTCCTGCATGAAAATCATGTTTTTCTTGAAGGATGCAGACTTCTTCCTGTACCACTGCTTGAAGAAGGTGTCTTCCAGAAACTGGCAGTAGGACTGGGAGTTGAGCTCAGGGATAGGCAAGGTGTCCGTACACGGACACTGGTGTCCGTGACTAGCCCTTGCAGTGTCCGCCACAACATTAGTATATGTTTGATTGAATAATAGGAATAAAGCAAAATATGTAGTGTGAATAAAGTTAGTGATTTGTCAAGAGACTGCTAGCGATATTGGGTGATAAGTTATGGAATTACTAAAGCCTGAGTGAAATACTGGATGTGTATCTGCATCTGTATAATAACACCCTGCTCTATACAAAGACACAGTAGTGACACTGGCACATGGGTATAGTAAGAGAGGAGGGCTGGTTATAGGGTCAGTGGTATCTGCATCAGTATAATAACACCCAGTGCTATATAATGACACAGTAGTGACACTGGCACATGGGTATAGCCAGAGATGAGGGCTGGTTATAGAATCAGTGGTATCTGATTCAGTATATAATATTAACACCAAGCACTATAAAATAATGTTTTTAATTTCAAATGTACCTTGTTGTCCTTCACTAAGGTCTGTACTTTGGAAAATGTCCGCCACAGACTTTGTCTGTGCCTATCTCTGGTTGAGCTTGACTCCATCCTCAACCCGAAAAGGCCCCACAAGCTCATCTTTGATGATACCAGCCCAAACCAGTACTCCACCTCCACCTTGCTGGCGTCTGAGTCGTACTGGTGCTCTCTGCCCTTTACCAATCCAGCCACGGGCCCATCCATGTGGCCCATCAAGACTCACTCTCATTTCATCAGTCCATAAAACCTTAGAAAAATCAGTCTTGAGATATTTCTTGGCCCAGTCTTGACGTTTCAGCTTGTGTGTTTTGTTCAGTGGTGGTCGTCTTTCAGCCTTTCTTACCTTGGCCATGTCTCTGAGTATTGCACACCTTGTGCTTTTGGGCACTCCAGTGATGTTTCAGCTCTGAAATATGGCCAAACTGGTGGCAAGTGGCATCTTGGCAGCTGCACGCTTGACTTTTCTCAGTTCATGGGCAGTTATTTTGCGCCTTGGTTTTTCCACACGCTTCTTGCGACCCTGTTGACTATTTTGAATGAAACGCTTGATTGTTCGATCATCGCGCTTCAGAAGCTTTGCAATTTTAAGAGTGCTGCATCCCTCTGCAAGATATCTCACTATTTTTGACTTTTCTGAGCCTGTCAAGTCCTTCTTTTGACCCATTTTGCCAAAGGAAAGGAAGTTGCCTAATAATTATGCACACCTGATATAGGGTGTTGATGTCATTAGACCACACCCCTTCTCATTACAGAGATGCACATCACCTAATATGCTTAATTGGTAGTAGGCTTTCGAGCCTATACAGCTTGGAGTAAGACAACATGCATAAAGAGAATGATGTGGTCAAAATACTCATTTGCCTAATAATTCTGCACTCCCTGTATGTGACTGTGTTTTTCTTAAAGTGTGTATATGTGACTGTTTGTTTCTTAAAGTGTGTGTATGTGACTGTATGTTTCTTAAAGTGTGTGTATGTGACTGTGTATTTCTTAAAGTGTGTGTATGTGACTGTGTATTTCTTAGCGTGTGTAGGTGACTGTGTGTTTCTTAGAGTGTGTGTAGGTGACTGTGTGTTTCTTAAAGTGTGTGTATGTGGCTATGTGTTCTTTTCTTTCTTTCTTTTTCCTTCTGTCCCTTACTTTCTCCCTCTGGCCCTTTCTTTCTCCCTCTGACCCTTTCTTTCTCCCTCTCCCCCTCTCTTCTTCTAATGAGCGTGTGTGCGTGTATGGTGTGCATGCATATGAGTGTATGTATATGAGTGTGTGTATGTGTGGTGTAGGTGCATATGAGTGTGTGTATTTGTGGTGAGGATGCATATGAGTGTGTATGTGTGGTGTGGGTGCATATGAGTGTGTGTGTATGTGTGGTGTACATGCTTATGAGTGTATGTATGTGTGGTGTGCATGCATATGCGTGTTTATATGTGTGGTTTCATAGTGGGCGGGATCGCAGGGGGCGTCATTTTGATCTCGGACCCAGGCAGCACAATGTATTGAGCCAGCCCTAAGTCTACGGATAATTTTAAACTATGTAATCTACTACATTTCCTGCATGATAGCTTCTAGCAAGGTTCTTTTGCTTTTACACTCAAAATACAAGTTTCTGCAATCTCACCAATTCTAGGTTCTCGCTGGGCACAAGAACACCTTGTTCAATATTTTTCAGGTCATTTGTCACATTAAGCCTACTGTGAGATCTTGTGTTCATTTTATGACTCCAGGTTGCCATGACACTATTTTGATGCCATTTTGCTTCGTCTCGCGTCACCTGTGGCGGACGCATCACCTGTAACATATCGCTCCTGTGACGTATTGCGTCACCTGTGATGTATCGTGTCTCCTGGGATGTATCGCGTCACCTGTGACATACCGCGTCATCTGTGGCGTATTGTGTCCCATCACTTTTGGCACACTTTTTCCTTTAAATACCATTCAGTTTCTCTATGTCATTGCCCTTGTATTGAGTTTATCTCTGGGTGTGTTTTGTGCTATATATTTGGATATCAACCTTTGGCTTGTGACCTGGACCTCCTTTGACTATTCTTATGCCTGCTGATTTCACCTTGTTTATTGCCCGATTGGTTCTGACCTTTGATTTCCCTGACTTCTCTTTTGGATTCTTATTCTACTTCCTGTGACTGGTTTGACCCCTGGCTTGTCAACTCCGCTTTGACCTTCTCGGTCTCTTCCTGGTATCCAACTCCTTATTATACTCCTATACAATAGTCATCTTCCTCCTGGGTCCTATAGCTACTATACTAATATATTTTTTGTTATCACTCCACTTGAAGCCAGGATAACAAGACTACCGGCCAGGATTGGTTTGATAGCAAAATATCTGAAAGGATCCTAATAGTTCCTCATTGAGATCCTCCCTTGGTTTGGATGCTTTTATGGTATCACCTTTTGAACCTTTGAAGACAGCTTCTTTATGGATCCTGACCTTAAAGACTGCATTTTTGTTAGCCATACCTTTTGCATGTGGTGTTTCGGAACTTCATGCTTTGTCATTGGAAGAACCCTTTTTAACCTTTCAGAAGGATAAAGTGGTGGTACCAACAGTTCCTGATTTTCTTCCAAACGTGTCAGAATCTCAGTCCTCTCAGGATATTGTATTATCTTCTTATTATACACAAAATAAATTGATAGATGGAAAACCATCTGGATGTTGTTAGATGTCTGCACTAGTATGTGGATAGAACCAATTTTGACAATCAGACTTTTTGTAATTCCTTAATGTCCAAAGAAGGGTAAATTTCCAGCCAAGTCATCAATCTTTGCCTGCATTGTTGTATTTCTAGCTATTCAACTTCAGAAGATGCATGCTCCAGATCATGTGAGGGCACATTAATCTCGGGCTATGGCAGTGTCTTAGCATTTCAGAATGCAGCTTCAGTTGATGAAGTTTGTCAAGCTGCAGTTTCAAAATCAGTAAGAACAGAATGTGGTTCAGTCTTCCTCTGCCAAGTTTGGCAAGAAAGTCACTCATTCTGTTCTTTCTTCAATACAATTATATCTTTTTGCAGTATAGCTTGGTGTTTAGTTTCATTATATCCCACCCTAGATAAAATAAGCTTTGGTAGTCTGTCACCTGGTAATTGATAGCTAGATAAATTGATAAGTAAGATAAAATAAAATCATAAATACAGAATTTATATCTTATATATCTAAATCTTAGCCTGTATCCTAGGAAGGAGAAATCTTACCTGGTAAGTGCTAGCTAGGATATATGCTAAAATATAGAAATTACTGTATTTATGATTTCATTTCTTTTTATTTTGTCGGTCACTGCCTATTTTTGTTTTATTTCAAGTTATTCTTCCTTTTTGAGTACAATAAAACAGCAATCGTAATTACAGCTTTTGCTATTGCTACAGAAAACTTACAGAATTTGACTTCATCACACAATCTGTAAAATTTCTTCTTGATTAACTAATGTAATAGTAATTAATGGTTATTCTTCATATTTTGTATTTTTTTATATTTGTTTTATATTTTTTATCTTCATTCCATGTAGGTATGTATGTGTATAATTTTTCCAAATGATTAAAAAAATTGTGTGTGTTTACAGTTACAGCAGTGGTTATGTATGTATAAGAGTAGGTTATGGTTTATGGGTGAGTGTGCATGATGAGCTTATGTTAAAGGTATTTGAAAACCAACTTTTTTCTTTCATAATTCTGATGGAGCATACAATTAAAAAAAAAAATTCCAGTTTACTTAATTTATCAATTGTTTCATTCTATTGGTATCCTTTGTTGAAGGAGCAACATTGCACTACTTAGAGCTAGCTGAATGCATCAGATGAGCCAATGAGAAGAGGCATGTACCATATGTGCATCCACCAATCAGCAGCTTGCTCCCAGTTGTGCACAGCTGCTCCTGAGCCTACCTAAATATGCTTTTCAACAAAGGATGCCAAGAGAATGAGGCAAATTAGCTAATATATGTAAATTGGAAAAAAAGATGTTTTATATGACTCATGAAAGTATAATTTTGAATTCACTATCCCTTTAAGAGCAGATTTTATTGGTTGACTTGTATTATGTGAACTTTAAAAATTGAAGGTGTCATCTGCTACAATAGTAAAGCTAACAAATGTTTAAAAACTTGAAGTACTGAAAAACCACAGAGATTCCATGTGGAGGAATCGTCACACAATTTGCTACTTTCTGTGAAGCTATTACCACCCTGTAGTTATGAATTCACACCTCAGTTCTACGGGTTCAGATGTTTCAATCTGTAACAGCAAGATGTCTCCAAAGGTCAGCACTTGCTATCTGTTTAGTCATACTCTTGGCTTTATCAGCATATTCCATTCCTTGTGCAGTGTATTTTTTCAGTTATTTATTTTGGAGACCAACAATGACAAGTGACTGCACACTTGATAAATGACTTGAATGTAGTGACATTAAATGTAGGATTGTCAGTAATTTGTATTGCAAGATAATACATGACAAAAAGTTCAATGAAAAAAGAAAAGTTGTGAATGTAATTTAAATATTTGCATGTGATATTATAATTTATTTTTAGATTTTGTAGCTTTGTGTATTTGAGTAGGGGTGCAAAGTGACACTGGTTTATGGGAGAAAGAAAACAGATAATTAACACAGAAAAAATTATATATATATATATAAAAATAACTCATTGTGTAGTTCATTAACAAATCTAAACAGACCCGAAGGCTTTTTTTCCCACAGAAAACCTCTGAATTACATTGTTTCCAATGCAGCTAAGGATTCTGGGTAAGACATGCAAATTAAGTACACAATGACACACCTTTTTGCTTCAGTCTGCTTTTCAGCAGATTCCTTTTACGCCAAAGTATCGCTGTTCACACAGCTTATAAACTTAGCAAAGGTTAGTGCAGTGATTCATAACCATCCCAGGACAGACTGTTTCGTAGTTGTTGCTACTCATCAGCTGGGAGAAGGTTAGAATCACTGCTGGGTGAAGTTGATTCCAGGCAGAATACAACAACATTTTAAATTAGGGGAGATAACAACTACGAAACAGTCTGTCCTGGGATGGTTATGAATCTGCACTATCTCCTACTGATGAGTTCCAAAAAGAACGAAACAGGCTGTCTAGTGAGTGATTTCTAGTTTTGCTGTAATAATCCTGTTAAAAGGATAGCTGTGTTAAAACAGTATTATTTTGAAGCAAAAAAATGAGAATTTGCATATCTAATTTGCATAACTTACCCAGAATTCTCTTGTGCATTGGTAACATTGTATATGAGTTATTTCTGGGGAAAAGCAAGCAGGGATACTTGCCTAGATGTGCTAATTTCCTATGCAAATATTTACATTGATTATATATATATATATATATATATATATATATATATATATATATATATATATATATATATATATATATATATATATATATATATATATATATATATATATATATTTATATATATATATATATATATATATATATATATATATATATATATTGCAAACAAATGCACTCTCAGGACTCCTTCATCTGTGTGAACCCCAAAACGTCAATACATTTAGTTTTTTTACTCACTACAAAGAAATCCTGAGAGTGCATTTGTTTGCAATATATTTACTACATTTTTGCACCCAGGCACATGACCCAGGAGGGTGGATTCACTTCTAGGAGTTTCAGATATATATATATAAAATAAAGGAGGAGCACAGTCCAGCTCTGGGTAGTTTACAGTGGGGAAAAAAAGTATTTAGTCAGCCACCAATTGTGCAAGTTCTCCCACTTAAGAAGATGAGAGAGGCCTGTAATTTTCATCATAGGTATACCTCAACTATGAGAGACAAAATGTGGAAACAAATCCAGACAATCACATTGTCTGATTTGGAAAGAATTTATTTGCAAATTATGGTGAAAAATAAGTATTTGGTCAATATCAAAAGTTCATCTCAATACTTTGTTATATATCCTTTGTTGGCAATGACAGAGGTCAAACGTTTTCTAAAGTCTTCACAAGGTTGTCACACACTGTTGCTGATATGTTGGCCCATTCCTGCATGCAGATCTCCTCTAGAGCAGTGATGTTTTGGGGCTGTTGCTGGGCAACACAGACTTTCAACTCCCTCCAAAGGTTTTCTATGGGGTTGAGATCTAGAGACTGGCTAGGCCACTCCAGGACCTTGAAATGCTTCTTACGAAGCCACTCCTTCATTGCCCGGGCGGTGTATTTGGGATCATTGTCATGCTGAAAGACCCAGCCATGTTTCATCTTCAATGCCCTTGCTGATGGAAGGAGGTTTGCACTCAAAATCTCACGATACATGGCCCCATTCATTCTTTCATGTACACGGATCAGTCGTCCTGTTCCCTTTGCAGAGAAACAGCCCCAAAGCATGATGTTGCCATCCCCATGCTTCACAGTAGGTATGGTGTTCTCTCTCCTCCAAACACGACAAGTTGTGTTTCTACCAAACAGTTCTACTTTGGTTTCATCTGACCATATGACATTCTCCCAATCCGCTTCTGGATCATCCAAATGCTCTCTAGCATACTTCAGACAGGCCCGGACATGTACTGGCTTAAGCAGGAAGACACTTCTGGCACTGCAGGATCTGAGTCCCTGGCAGCATAGTGTGTTACTGATGGTAGCCTTTGTTACGTTGGTCCCAGCTCTCTGCAGGTCATTCACTATGTCCCCCCATGTGGTTCTGGGATGTTTGCTCACCGTTCTTGTGATCATTTTGACCCCACGGGGTGAGATCTTGCGTGGAGCCCCAGATCGAGGGAGATTATCAGTGGTCTTGTATGTCTTCCATTTTCTAATTATTGCTCCCACAGTTGATTTCTTCACACCAAACTGCTTGCATATTGCAGATTCAGTCTTCCCAGCCTGGAGCAGGTCTACAATTTTGTTTCTGGTGTCCTTCGACAGCTCTTTGGTCTTCACCATAGTGGAGTTTGGAGTGTGACTGTTTGAGGTTGTGGACAGGTGTCTTTTATACTGATATCAAGTTCAAACAGGTGCCATTAATACAGGTAATGAGTGGAGGACAGAGGAGCATCTTAAAGAAGAAGATACAGGTCTGTGTGAGCCAGAAATCTTGCTTGTTTGTAGGTGACCAAATACTTATTTTCCACCATAATTTGCAAATAAATTATTTCCAAATCAGACAATGTGATTGTCTGGATTTGTTTCCACATTTTGTCTCTCATAGTTGAGGTATACCTATGATGAAAATTACAGGCCTCTCTCATCTTCTTAAGTGGGAGAACTTGCACAATTGGTGGCTGACTAAATACTTTTTTTCCCCACTGTACATTACAAGGAATATGGAAAAATATAGTTTTGGACGAAAACAATGCAAAATTCCATCCTGATGGATGAGGTCAGTGTGTTTAAGTAGGATATATCCAAAAGCAAAAAGTTATAGCCAAAGGATATATGAGCTATGAATTAAATTCAAAACATTTTTGGGTATTAAATGGACAATGTACTGTAGTTTGTTCCCCCCTTAATGTGCTTAATGTGCTTTGACTTGTTATACTCTCTACAGAGTATAAAATTTAGGAGAAAATGTTTATTTAGATTTTATTTTGTATATGAAATAGCTGTTTTTGTTCGTTGAAGCTATAACTCATTAAAATGGGTTGAGCTTGCAGGAAAATCAGATCTCCATATTTATATATCCATATTTATCACTTTCTATACACACATGCTTCTTTATATTATCTCTGTCTGTATAACAAAGCCCAACAATGTATTTTTAGGGTTTATTTAAAGCACTTTTCCTGCAAATTGTATTTTTTCGATTACCTCAGACAAGGTGGAGTGCAGTCATCATGAATTAGATTTCTGACCTTGTAGAATTCTACACAGTGATTGCTTGTTTGGAGAAGGACCTGATTTATATCTGTCTTTAACTGTCCATAGCAGAGAAGATATGATAAATATATTCAGGAGGTTTTTTCATGGAGTGTGTCGTTGAACTTCAAGACAATACAAATGATGGTAAATGTGTGTGCTGGGGTCAGTTCTTAACTTTGGCAATGTATGAATATTCAATTTTGACTTTGCCAATCTGTCATGAGTTTGGTAAATGCCTACCTCTACTTCCTGCAGATTTCTGACTTGCCCTGGGATTTCAATGTTTGAATGACCTTTGTAGGGATAGGCACATGTTTTGCAACTGTCAGGGTGCCATGAATCAGACTGAGATGAGAAGTGCAAAAATAATCACACATTTTATTAATAGCAAAAAATAATAAAAAGTCCACAAGTCAAATAACAAGCCAGGAATCAAAACCAGAGCTGGTAGTCAGACAAGCCGAGTCAGGAACCAAAGCGAGTAGTCAGACGAGCCGGAATCAGGAACAAGGAGAACAGCAGAGTCAGGAACAAGCCAAGGATCAGGAACCAGGAGGGACGTCAGACAGCTAGGTAATACACAGGAGCTCTCACAAACTGGTCTGAGACAACGCAAGGGCAAAGCATACTGAACAGACGCCCTTTAAATAGTAAGTGATGACATCACAATTCTGAGACTGCATCATGATGTACACCAGTCTAGCCATAAAAGGAATTGCAGGAATTGAGCAGTATCACACAGTATGCACCAGAGTCAGCAAGAGAGGTGAGTAAAATGGCTGCCAGCAGCACATGGCAAACAAAACAGGAAAAAACCCTGACAGCAACATTCAAAAAATGAAACAAATTTTAAGATATTCGTTCGTTTCTTATTAAGAAAGTTTGTACAACATTCTAACATTTGTTTGGTTTAATAGTATTTCAACTGCTTTCTTTAAATGTAATATTCGATTCAAAATTTTCTAACAATTCAATTCGAATTATGCAATATTTGAAATTCGAAAAATGTCAAATATATATATTTGTAAAGGCAGCCCCGGATGCAATAATTATGAAGGAGGGGCTTTTGACCCCAGGACAGGCCAGAGCAGTGGTTGGTAGGTTGTGGGTGGAGCCAGAGTAGGGTAAGGAAGGTGATGCAGGAAGTTAGGGTTCTCTTCGTTTCCGGACCTGTTAGGGACAACATCAGCTAGCTGAGTTACCGATGGAGAATCTGGGTGAGCTGTTGGCGGCAGCGGCGGCCTTATCTAGGGAGCGTGGTGCTGGCTGGTTGCTGGAGCAACTTAAGGAGGCTGGGGCCCTTCCAGAAGTGGGCATTGGTGCCGGACAGAAAGAGAGGCCAGTCAGAAAATCCAGGGCACCGGTTCGGCTGAGCCCTGAAGTCGCAGTCCGGCAGTCCCGTGGAGCCCAGGGTGGAGGTCCTCGCAAGGCGTCTGGCCGGCCAAGGAAGGCAGCAGCGAAGTCGGGCATGGACGCAGGCCGCATGGTTAGCCGCGAGTCACAGGAGAGAGGAGGATTGTCACTGCCTGGTCCCGTTGCGGCATCGCTTATGGCGGAGGGCGGCCAGGTGAATGACCAGCAGTTGGGGATGTCCGGAGGCCGTTCTTTGGAGGAAGCAGCTGTGCAGGGTTAGGGTAAGACTCAGTTTGGTGGGGTGGTTGCTCCTGAGAGGAACTTGGGCTGCTGTGTTTAGGCGTGTGGCGGTAGCCATTGTTTAAGTAAAAAAAAAAAATCCTGTGGAGTTTGCGCTTGTTTTTTCTGGGAGGAGGGGGTGGGTAAGGTTGTTTGCCCCTTGTGTAAGGTTAGTCTTTATGCTCCCCATCCTTTTAAATAATATATTTCCTGTTTTTTGTTTCTTTATTGGTCATTGTATTTTGGTGATTTTTTCTTTGCTTCCGGTTGATCAGTTTGTTGACTTTAAAGATGACCCTAAGGAGGATGCGGGTAAGAAAGAGGAGGACGAGAGGAAAAAGAGATATCGAAGGTTGCCAAAAACTCTGAGTAATTGGTCCCGGTCCTTTTGTATCCTGGCTAGTGTTATTACAGAGAGGTTCCCGGAGCAAGGTTCAGCTCTTTTTTGTTATTACGATGAGATTTCCTCGCCTTACCGTACGTATGGCGGGTTAGCATGGTGGCGGTATGATGAACAATTTCGTCAGCGGCTTGCCGTGCGGCCCGCCATGCGTTGGGACGATAGAGATATGGGTATCTGGCTTGAGATCATGACCCCTCTACATTTTGGGCAGTCCTTTCGAATCGGGGGGACGCTTTTGCCGGCGGCGCTGGTGCCAGTACCGCTGACTCCGGTAGGAAGGGGTTATGCTTCCAATATAACGAGAGTCAATGCCGTTTTGGTCTCTCATGTAAATACAAACATGAGTGTTCAGGGTGCGGGGGTGTACACTCCTATGCCAAATGTTTCAAGAGAGGTTGGGCGGGCGCACGCCCAGGTGAAATGGTTATACAGGGCCAAGACGCCAGTGAACATAGGAAAGATGGTGCCTTGGCTAAGGCAATATGCTAAGGTTCGGGGTAAAGCAGGCGCTGCTGAGCTGTTGCTTACTGGTTTCAGCTTGGGTTTTTGGATACCGTTCCTGCCGGGGGAGGGCCCCCATTTTTTGGGTAACTTGAAATTAGCCAGGGCCCACCCGGAAATCATTCGGGAAAAATTGGCTAAGGAGGTTTCTTTGGGCCGCATGGCTGGTCCATTTACCGATTTGCCCATGCCTGATTTGTGTATTTCTCCACTGGGGGTCGTGCCTAAAAAAGGCCAAGGCCAGTTCCGGATGATCCACCACTTGTCCTAGCCTAAAGGATCATCCGTGAACGATGGCATCGATCCTGAATTGTCAGCGGTCTCTTATTCTTCTTTTGACTCAGCAGTGTGTTTGGTTCGGGAAGCTGGCAGAGGGGCGCTTTTAGCGAAGGTTGACGTTGAGTCGGCATTTCGTTTGTTACCGGTTCATCCTAAATGCCATCATTTGTTGGGTTGTACCTTTGATGATTCCTTTTTTGTTGACCTTTGTTTACCAATGGGATGCTCTATTTCCTGCTCCTACTTTGAATCCTTTAGTTGTTTTGTTGAGTGGGTCGTTAAGCGTTTATCGGGTTTGAAATCAATAGTCCATTACTTGGACGATTTCTTATTTGTTGGTCCTCCTCAGTCCGAGATTTGCGGCAGGCTTTTGTCAACCTTTATGCAGATTGCAAGGGAGTTTAGTATCCCGGTAGCCACTGAGAAGTCGGAGGGTCCGACGTCGGTCTTGTGCTTTTTAGGGATACAGATTGATTCAAACTAAATGGAGTGTAGTCTACCGGAAGAAAAAGTTGTTGATTTAGTCCAAGTTTTACAAATGGCTGTGGGTCGTAATAAGCTGACATTGCGCGAGATGCAGTCCATTGTAGGTAAACTAAATTTTGCGTGCAGGATCATTCCTGTCGGTAGAGTTTTTTTGCAGGTGGTTGTCCCTTGCGACGGCTGGGGCAACAGAGCCTTACCATCACATTCGAGTGACCAGTTTGATCAGGGAGGACTTGAGGGTTTGGTTGGATTTCCTCCAGGGATGCAATGGCAAGTCCATCATTCAGAAGGTAGGGTTGGGGTCAGAGTTGAACCTTTTCACTGATGCTTCTGGTTCCCATGGTTTCGGAGCGTATTTGGGTGGCAGATGGTGCGCCGATGTGTGGCCTGAGGCTTGGATTGAGGCAGGTTTGAATAAAAATTTGGTTTTTCTGGAGCTGTTTCTGTTGTTAGTGTCGCTAAAATTGTGGGCACCAGTTTTGAAGGATAGGAAGGTTATTTTCCATTCGGACAATATGGGAGTGGTCATGGCTGTTAACAATTTGTCGGCCTCTTCCCCTCCGGTGGTTTCTTTATTACGCCTGTTTGTTTTGGAGTGTTTGAGATTGAACGTGTGTTTTAGGGCTGTACATGTCCCCAGTTCATCTAATGACATTGCCGATGCTCTTTCACGTCTACAGTGGGACCGTTTCCGGGCCCTTGCCCCAGAAGCTGCTGCCGAAGGGGATTGCTGTCCAGCGGGATTGTGGAAGGCGGTATTCCCAGGTTGATGAGTATGGTGAGGTCGGCATTGGCCAAGGGTACTTGGAGAGCATACGGACAGGTATGGGGTGATTGGCAATTTTTCTTGGAAGCAGGTGGGTATTCTTTTTCAGAAGCCGACTGGTCCCGGGCTTTGATGGAGTGAATGGGTACATGGACCGAGTACCGGGTCTCAAAAGCAGTAGTTCAGAGGCGTTTAGCGGCTCTTGCCTTTTTATGTCAGTTGTTGGGCTTCCAGGATATTACGAAGTCTTTTGTGGTTAGGATGGTCGGACGTAGTTTGTGTAGGGGTCCTATTGGGGTTGACGGGAGGCGGCCAGTCATTTTTTCCGTCCTACAGAAGGTAGTCGGGGTTCTTCCCTCGGTCTGCGCGGATTCGTTCGAAGTTTCATTGTTCCGTGCGGCCTTTGTGTTGGCCTTTTTTGCAGCCTTTCGGGTTTCAGAAATCGTCGCTCCTAACAGATCTGACAGGGGTGGGATCCAAGTGGGTGATGTTGTTGCAGAAGGGCGACAAATTGTAATATGTCTCCGGCGGTCAAAGACTGATCAGTTGGGAAGAGGCCGTTTAATGCGGTTACGGTTTATTGGGGGTCTGTGCTGCCCAGTCGAGGCTGTGAGGGAATTCCTGCAGATTAGGCCGGCTGGTGATGGTCCGTTGTTGATCCACGCGGGGGGTTCGTCGTTGTCAAAATTTCAGTTTGTTGCAGTGTTTCGGAAGGCGTTGACATTAGTGGGCTTTCCCGCTGGTGAATTTAGTTCCCATTCATTCCGGATTGGCGCAGCTACCGAAGCGAGAATGTTAGGTTTGAGTGATGAGATGATACAGGGAATTGGGAGGTGGTCATCGGGAAGGTTTAAGTCATATGTGCGCCAGTACTTAGCTCTATAAGTTTTCTTGTTTTAGGTCCAGTGGAGTGTTGGTTTGTCGGGCATTCTTACATCTACTGGGCACGACGCGCAGCTGCAGCGAAGAAAGATGGTTACCAGCTGGGTTTTTCTTCAGAGGAGGTGGTGATTCAGTGGTTTGGGGTTAGGGGTTTGAAATGGGACCAGGTATTGTTGCAAGTAGTTGATTATTCTAGGTTATTTCGCCCTCCAGGTATTTTGGTAATCCATGCTGGAGGTAACGATTTAGGTTACACGGCACAGAGAGATCTGGTGTCAATGATGAAAAGGGATTTGTTTAGTTTGTGGGACTTATTTCCTCAGCTGTTGGTGGTTTGGTCGGAGTTGGAGCCTAGGGTGGTTTGGAAGGCAGCATGGGATAGTAAGCGGTTGGATACATCTAGGAGGAAGATTAACAGGGTTTTGAGTAGTTTTGTTAGGCAGAGGGGGGGGTGTCCATACGGCATGTGGAGTTCGAAGGTGAAGCGGGTAGATGTTTTTTCTTAAGAGACGGGGTTCACCTTAATGAGATAGGTCTTCAGCTTTTCAATTTTAACTTAAAGGAAGGGGTTAAAAAGGCCTTGGGTTTTTGGCGGGGCTCGGACAGTGTCTGGGCCAGTGGCGGTGTTCTGGAAGTTATGTGTGTACCTCCTGTGGTTTCAGGAGAGGTTAGCAATATGCTTACTGGTTAAAGTTAGAAGAGCTATTGAGCCCCTACGGGCAGGTACTAATGTTTGTTATTTGGTATCCAATAGCTTTGCAAGTGTTAAACGTTATTTATTTGTTTACATGTTATAATAAATTGGCTGCGGCCTTTTCAACCCCAATTTATTGTGTCATAGCCTTTATTTAATGGGGCTTGGGTTTTAAGGGAATAGAGTGCCTAACTATGGGGTCATAGTATTTCTAATGCTTTCTTTAAATGTAATATTCAAATTATGCAATATTCTAAATAGGCACATTCAAATTGATATGTTTGTATCTATTATGTATCTATTTACTAAATTTCCTACTACATGAACTACAGAACTTCTGATTAGTATTTGTCTAATCGAATGTTACAATCGAAATTTCGAATGTAGACCTACTTATTATGAACATTCGAAGTCGAAAGTAACATTCAAAAATTGGAAATAGAATTTGATTATAGAATTCTTAAGAATATTCGTTCTTATCAACATTCAATTATGTAAATCGAATTTCTACAATAACATTCGTTGTAACATTTAAATTTGAATATAAACACATTTGCCCATCTCTAATCCTATGCTTGATTCTTCAGGTCAGATGTAAAAGAGGATGCTTTTTTTTTTTTTTTTTCTTAAGTCTAAAGTAATTGTAAAGTTAACAAATACCACTGAAACTAGTTATTTACATTTTGCAAAATATATGTTTCTCCTGTAATAATATATTATATGCTTAACAGATAATGTAACTGCAAAAAGGGGTCATGGGAACGGCAGAGTATACTTTGTATAAAACGATGAAACCCAGGAGATGAATACAAAGAATTAGAAGACACAGGGAATATTGCATAATGCATTGGGCTTCTATCTATCCTGTGTACTTAGCCGTGATCATTGTTCTAACGTTTTATGCTGCATTTTCTGCTAATCATAGCTAAGTAAAATACATTGTTATAATCTTTGCAATTGTCTATATTAAATCTATAGTGAAGTGTTGCATTTTTTATCTTTGTTTTGTAGAATTTTATTATCTCTGTTAAATAAAATACAGGTGTGTCTATGCTAATTCTCTCGTTTCTGACATTTTCTGTTTCTATGCATCAAGTGTAAAATACACCCAGCTGCTCAAACTTTGGTAACTGCTTTACCCTTACTGAATACCCGTGTATAACTTCCTGCTGCCTTCTGATCTGTCTTTGAATCTCATGCCATTCTTTGCCTGAATATTCATATATACTGTAACTCTATTTTATTTAGTCTTATTTTCGTTACTGATTCATCTATTGGGGCCGATTCACCCCTGATGCCCCTGTTTCCACACGAGCCTTGAGGCTCGCTGGAAACAGCAGTTATGAAGCTGCGGTCTTAAGACCGCTGCTCCTTAACTCGTCCGCTGCTTCTGAGGCAGTGATCTGCAATCCGCCCTATCCTATACGATCGGGTTGATTGACACCCCCTGCTGATTGGCCACAAATCTGCAGGGGGCGGCATTGCACAAGCAGTTTGCCAGAACTGCTTGTGCAATGTTAAATGCTGACAGTGTGTGCTGTTGGCATTCATCGATGTCTGTTGGACAGACATTGATAAATCGGCCCCAATGTCTCAATACCTGAATAACTGCTTATGACTCTGCTTTTCTTCTGTACTATATTAATTAGAAATATCTACAGTTTAATCTCCTTCTGCTGGAGTACCTGCGTAATACTTTGCAGAACTGTCCTCTCAGTAACAAAATGTCAAGAAGACCAATACAGTAGTGACATTAAAGGAACATTATACACTAATTTTTTCTTTGCATAAATGTTTTGTAGATGATCTATTTATATAGATACAATCTGTTGTATTAGCCTGAGGAAACAGCCCTGAGAGGCTGAGAAACATGTTGCTTGATTTTAATAAACTATTGTTTTTATTAACACACTTGCTGCTGGCTGAGTTCATCTTTTAGCTGAGAGTGGATCCTGCTGACGTGGAAGCACAGTCTACCGGGCGGCTGAGAGGTCCCAGATCACTAATATTGCACCTGAAGGTGCGCTACACACTGTAAGTGGAACCATTAATTACTATATCTGCCTGTCAAAATTCTGCTAGGCTATGGTAGCTCTGCTTTCTCACTCACAGGAATGACTGCTACATTCACTCACCACCTGACCTGTTGACAGACTTGCCGCATACAGTGAGCTGGACCACTGTTTTTGTTCCAGCTTGCCCCACTAGCACCATTGGGTGCTTCACCTTTGTAAGTATCCTCTTTTTTATTACTCTAAGTATCCTGTTTACAGACGTTACTAGGCCATATTGGCGCCTCTGTGTTCTCTTCTCGACAGCTAAGAGTAGTTTACCGCTTCTTTTTTAATATCTGGCTTCCAGTTAAATATTTTGCGCAGTGTGCACAGTCAGTCTTTTTGTGTTTATATAAGGTAATGTGTTAACACTTCCATCTGACGTTGGATTTTTTGAAAAATCATGCCATAACAAGTTTGTTAGTGCCTGTGCTTGGCTAAAGAAGGAAAGACATGGTAGTTATTCGCAGTGTTAGGAGTTTGGTTTGGTGTTTTTTGAGTTAGGCTTTGTGATTTGTCACCTAATAAATAATTAAAGAATTTAAAAAAATGTATTTAAAATTAAGATAAGACATTATTTTTTTAATTTATTGTTACATTTATTTTATATGTCATATTTAGTGCTGCCTCAGGCATTGGTGTAGTTGGAGTTATGTGTTTGATTACTTGTTTATATGTAAGTAGGTTATATGTAAGTAGGTACATATTGAAATACATTTAAAAACCTAACTCCAACCTGCCTGGGGCAGCACGAAATATAAAATATAAACTTAAAAAGAGAAAAGCTTGCATTGTTTGCAAACTTTAAGATCTCAATGAAAAAGAGGCCTCAAAAAAAGCTTATTTTTCCTCTTTTACCCCTAGCAGAGCATGCCATAATGTTTGAGACTTTAATGACAGCACCTTACCTGTTAGCACCTAGAATGAAAAGTGGGTGTACAATTCAGATTTTCGGCTTGTATTATTTTCAATGGGACATGTAATTGCTGGAGCTGGACCTCCACTGCTGGTAATGGTGGAAATTGTATACAAAGAGTTATTTTGCTAACGTCTCAAGTGCTTTCAGATGTTTTTTCTGAATTATACACTCAAAAAATCCAATCAAACCTCAAGATTGGCGTTAATTGACAGTATTAAAAAATTAGTACTTTTGAGTGCGTCTTAACAAATATGTTAAGTCTAAAAATTCAGATTTTTAATAATAATTTTATATATATATATTCGTTATATCTAATAAAAGATGTATATTTTCTTATACTTAAACATTCTTCAATTATATTTACATATATGCCCTTGTTTAAAAAGTTTTTCTATTCACATGATATCAGACAAATTGTTGGAAAATATGTATCTCACACATTGGATTAAAAATAAATAAAACTCTTAACTCGTATATAAAAAGGTTATACCTCAAAACATGTTTACAGAAAAACACATAGGGGCATATGTAATAAGGTCTGTTGGACCTGATCCGACAGTGCGGATCAGGTCCGCCAAACCTCGCTGAATACGGCAAGCAATACGCTCACCATATTCAGCATTGCACCAGTAGCTCACAAGAGCTGCTGGTGCAACGCCGCCCCCTGCAGACTCGCGGCCAATAGGCCGCCAGCAGGGGGTGTCAATCAACCCGATCGTACTCGATCGGGTTGATTTCCGGCAATGTCTGTCCGCCTGCTCAGAGCAGTCAGACGGGTTATGGAGCAGCGGTCTTTGTGACCGCTGCTTCATAACTGCAGTTTCTGGCGAGCCTGAGGGCTCGCCAGAAACACGGGGCATCAAGCTCCATTCGGACCTTGATACATATGCCTCATAGTTTTAAAAAATTATTATTACAACTTGCTCACAATTAAAAAACTTTACATGTAGGAAAAGAACTTTGCATATAAAGTACTTCACATTTCAGATATAAAATTCTGATAATTATATTGCTTTAACAGCTGTTTCTCTAGATGGATTAACTCTGTTCCATACAATTAAGCAGACAATGTCATTGGTAAAAAAGAGACCCTTTTTGGCTTTTATATAGTGAGTAATCGTTGGTGGCCACAAATTTAATCGTTCAAGGTTTTGTTTAAAATGTGAATTACTTTATATGCAAAGTTCTTTTCCTACATGTATGTGTTTTTTAATTGTGAGCAAGTTGTAATAATTATTTTTTTAAACTTTTGGCTAGATTACGAGTTTTGCATTAGAGGCTATGCGGTGCTAACGAGCAGTTTTCCCTCACCGCTCACTTCCCTACAGCGCTGGTATTACAAATTTTTACAAACCCGTCGTTAAAAGACAAGAAGTGAGCGTTGTGCAAAATTTTGCTCCTTACCGCATTCCAATACCAGCGCTGCTTAAGTCAGCGGTGAGCTGGCCGTACGTGCTCGTGCACGATTTCCCCATAGGAATCAACGGGGAGAGCCGGCTGAGAAAAAGTCTAACACCTGCAAAAAAACAGCGTAAAGCTCCTTAACGCAGCCCCGTTGATTCCTACGGGGAAATAAAATGTATGTTTACACCTAAAACCCTAACATGAACCCCCGAGACTAAACACCCCTAATCTTACACTTATTAACCCCTAATCTGCTGCCCCCGACATCGCCAACACCTACATTATTCTTATTAACCCCTAATTTGCTGCTCCGGACACCGCCGCCACCTACATTATATTTATGAACCCCTAATCTGCTGCCCCCAACATCGCCGACACCTACATTATATTTATTAACCCCTAATCTGCCGCCCCCAATGTCGTCGCAACCTACCTACACTTATTAACCCCTAATCTGCCGCCCCCAACTTTGCCGCCACTATATTAAAGTTATTAACACCTAAATCTAAGTCTAACCCTAACACCCCCTAACTTAAATATAATTTAAATAAATCTAAAAAAAATTACTATCATTACCTAAATTATTCTTTTTTTTTTGTATTGTTACCTGTGCTTGGACCTATTTATTTCAAATGTTTTTATTTAGATTTTAAGAATAACATATAATAACAATAACAATAACAATAAATGGAGCCTCACAGGGCTCCTACACAAAAAGGTCACAAACTATGCATAAAATATGGATCCTTCCATCAGTAAGGAAGGAGACTTAACAGAGAGTTTCTCATTCACTGAAAACATATGTATTTCCAATACATTACAATCTGGTCATGGTTATCTGAGGGGGATGAGGAGGCGTGGGGGGGGAGGTTAGAGAACATGAGATTTGGAAGGGGAACTGTAGCCGTCGCTCTGTATTTTATATAAGGGGGGGGGAATTAGAGCAAGAGCCGTTAGTCAATTGGTTATATACCAGGAATTGTGGCTTAAATCAAAAACGATGGTTGCCATAGAGTATCGTGTCTGTCCTTCCAATCACTCCATGCCAATTCGAAAAGATCTAATTTATTTAGAGAGTGATAGATATTTTTCTCCATAGAATAGGTGTATGCCATGGTATTTGTGACCTCCTTCCATTTAGGAGGTTGTGCATTTTTCCAAAACCTGGCAATATTAGTTTTGACGGAGGAAAAAAGGTAGAGACATATCAGAGTATGGTGTTTTGGGAGAGTGTGTAAGATTAAATGTAGGAGAGCTATGGCTGGGTCTCTAGGTAATCTAATCCCAAGGGCATAAAGGGTCTTAAAGCACAGATTCCATAGGGCCTTAAGTTTTGGGCACTCCCACCATATATGCATCATATCACCTGGAAGGCTACAATTCCTCCAGCACATCGGGGAAGTCCCTGGAAAGATTTTCAACAGACGTGTGGGAACTAGGTACCATTGGGATACAACTTTATATTATGTTTCAAACATTGTTATACAATGTAAAGTTTTCTTAGTCGATGTGAGAAATCGTTGCCAAATGTCTGTTGGAATGTGGGTGTGAAGGAAAGTCTCCCATCTAAGTAGGGGTTGCGCTAGTTCTGGCGGTATGGTTCCATCAATTAAATTGTAGTGTAGTGATAATGGTTTGTTTAGTCTGTGGCCCCTGTTCCAGATGGACTCCCATGGGGTGAGTGGGCGAGAGAGGTTGGGACGGAACCCCCAACTGGCGAGAAAGCTTTTGATTCTGAGAAGCTCGAAATGTAGAAATGCAGGGCAAGCACCATGTGGCCCTAGTTGGTCTAAATCAAGGAAGCCATCATGATGGGCTATGGACCAGAAGTCAGAGACTTGTTTGACCCCTAAGCGAGCCCACGTGTTTGGGTGGGTCTCTGAGAGGCCCGTAAAAAGGCCAGCCACCGAGGTAATAGGAGAAGGGTGAGGTGCTATCAGGTTATGGTGGCAAAGCTTGTCCCAAACAGAGACACCTTCTAGAATCACTAATTTAGTAATGCCTAAGGTTCTGCGACTATGGGAGGGGGTCCAGATCAGATCTCTAAGCAGGACATTAGAAGGTAAGGAGGCTTGTTCCAATTCTCTCCATCTGTCATTGGCCTGGAGCACTCCCCATTGGGATATATGAGTGAGCATAGCCTCTTCATAGTATTTTATGATGGAGGGGGAGTCCAGGCCTCCCCCCGATATGGGGAACTGGATAGATTTTTGTGAAGTCCTAGGGGTCTTTCCCTGCCAAATGAACTTTGTGAATTCACTTTGAAATTGTAGTAAAAGATGCATAGGAATTCTAAGGGGGAGGCATCAAAATAAATAGGTAAGTTTTGGCAAAAAGGACATTTTTTTTTTTTTAAATACTTTTATTGAGGCAATCCGAACAAACACATAACAAATACAGATTGAAGGGCAACATCACAACTACACTGAAGCAAGAGTCCTTGGTTACAAAGTTCAAAATACCAATGAGCAGGAAATCACAGCCCGCTTATCAAGCTCCAAAATTTACCCTTCAGCCATGTACCTCATTTTATCGGTGAATCCGCATTGTGTCATCCATGTAACAGAGATCCACCCAAGGGATCAGTAAACAAAAGTATAGGTGATGACACATCAATAATACTGTAATATCAAATAGTGGGTAAAGGAATCTGCATACTCCAACTGAACCTGTTTAAGCATCTTCAGAAACATATAGTAGACATTAAACAATATAGCATAGTGATATGAATGAAACATAAGCAACATAGGAATACAAGTTAGTCCGATGTGAGCGCAAGTAGCAACAGTTTCAGGCTAAGGCTTATAAGAGACATCAGTGAACAATCTCAAGTTAACTATTCACCCAGTGTTTAAATAAAAGCGTTACAACAGCTAACAAACAATATGTAGAAAAGAGAATATATGTAGACCCAACAACCTTATTCTTCCTTTGTTAAGTATTAATCATCTCACTAAGGAAGCAATCATATGCATTAAATATATACATGACCTGATATGTATACTTGTAGTTACAAGAATGGACATTTCGTAGATTTTAGAACACAAAATAGTAGTTAAATATAACTTCAATAATAAGATCCGTAGAGCCATTCTCACACATATATGGGTACAATCCAGAGCAAAGGCCCTATGGATAGGACAGAGACTACACAACTCTGTCAGAATGTGAATGCGGAGGAGAAATTACTCTTCCCTTACTGCATAAGAGGGGAGAAGGGGGGGGCGGAGTAGTGAACATTAGACTAGTGAAATTATTCTCCATGTGTGCTGACCTATACTATGGGCAACACTATTATAGTTAAGATGGGCATTAGGCAATACCAAGAATACATATTTTTAACTAAGAGAAGACCATATAAGTGCTCATGTTAGTGGCTAATATAAAACTGCTCTATACAGGCTTCATCACTTCTTGTGCAAGGAGCAACCAATACATTTAGCATAATGATGTGAAGTGTTGGGGAACACACTGAGGATATCTCCCTCCGCTAGGTATAGAAACATGGAACTTACAAACTTCTTTTATAAATCTCGTTGAGGACTGTACCTAAGGGCAGATTACAGGTGTAGGACAGTGGTGTAGGCACCATTCCCAGAGCTGACATCAGCAAAGATAAGCTCATCTAAATAATAATAACTTAGATCGTAGGCCAGCAACTGAGATACAGTTAATACTTAGGAACTGCTGGTCTCTGGAGCCCCACCCCTGTACTAGAGTACAAACAATTAAATAAAATACTATGGCTATATGATTTACGACCAATATACTCAAGTCTAAAGGAATTTTACCGTGAAGTCTCTATTGTCTATTACTGGGAGATAAAAGAAATCCTAACAGTGCAATATATTAGCATGCTATAACCCAAGTATCACACAACAGAGGTTGCATGAATTTGTACAGTCCTGCTGCCAATTATAAAAAAAAAAAACTTTTCCAAAGAGTATTAAAATAAGGTCTCCTATTAAATAAGAATAGACTAGACTAAACATGTTAACAGGAATCAACATATAAACATGGGCTATGTACACAGCGTTGGGTACTGCAAGGCCCTAAGTATTTGAAGTACTTAAGAGCAAACCCACAAAGTCACAAAAGTGAAGGTATTCTCTCAGGCGTGTGACCTGCAGTAACCCTCCAGAATCCAGTGGAAACTAGGACAGAGAGTCTCACCGCAACAGTACCTGCAGTCACTCTGGTACTAGGGCTATATGTGACTACACTACTCCAGTCTTAAAAACTGCTGGGCCGGTGAGGTTTTGATAGATCGGAGCGGAGCAGGACATGCTGCATTCAGCAAGGTAAGTTTGTGTGCTCAGCCAGGTGACAAGAGAGCAGGCATTGAGCAACCGGCACTGGGTACCGCAGTCCCCCCCCGGGCAGCAGCGCAGCATCAGAAGACTGCTTTCATGCGTGGAGAGGTGTCCCAGAATCAACAGCGTGGGCCGGACATGCAGACTCACCCCCGCCACAATCATGACTCATATGTCATCTCTGGCCTCCAAGGAACCAGCAGCAGCTCCCCGGGTGGGGACCAAGGCAGGCAAGGAGGCCTCACAAGGATCCGTTCTCCCACATACCCCCGGAGTCACAGCAGGGTGTGGACCTCCATCTGAGAGTGTGATCCCACATCGGTGAGGTAAATCGGTAGTCAACTCTCTGTTGTTCTTGGGGATCTTCAACTCCAACGCGGAGCATCCACTGGTAGGCACTTGGGTGGGACCCGCAGGGGTATCAGGAGCCTCAGGAGGTTCATTACCATCTTCTTCAGTACTCAGGGGACTGGCAATCGCTATGAGCCGGTCAAATCTCCTCAACAGCTTGCAATTATATTCTTCAAAAAGGGCTAATATAGCCACGTGGGAGTCTTCCATGATCACACCGCCTCGCAGCTAGGCCGCAACTTTTAGATCCGATAGTAAACTGAGGAAGCGGTGCTAGAATTTGCTCCAATTTATACAGCAGGGTTTTAGTTAGAAGTATATCATGTCTCTGTAAGGGCTATCAGGTTAAAAGGAACCCTAAAAAAATCTATAATAGGGTTAGGAGCATTTGTTCTGTGCATCTAATCACCTTGGCAGTAAGCTCCGCCCCCCAAAAAAAGGACATTTTAAGAGCGGCTATGTGGCCCATCCAAGAAATAGACTTACAGTCCCACTTATATTTGATGTGTCACAGCTCTGTTTGATCATTTGTGTTGCCGTATTAGATATATGAACCCCTAGATGGGTGACCTGATCACTCGTCCACTTGAAGTTAAAACTGTTTTTCATATTTAGGATGAAGTCTTGCTGGTAGCCCCACCAATAAATTTCAGTTTTAGATATGTTAAGCTTATAGAAAGAGAGCTCTCCAAAGGTTCTCAGGACTTCCAAGAGTGTAGGTATGGATTGGACAGGGTTCCCTGAGAATATGGTAATGTCATCAGTGAACAGTGCAATTTTATGCTTCGTACCAGAGAGGGTGATTCCATCAATATCCCTGTCAGTGCGTATGCACTCTGCCAAAGGTTCCACCACTAGTGTGAATAGTAGTGGGGATAGTGGACAACCCTGCCTGGTGCCATTCCAAATCTGGAATGGATTGGTCTGGAATCCCATCCCCCTGATCCTAGCTGTCGGTGTGGAATATAGAGCTTGTATAGCATGATAAGTGTCAATAGGGAATTGGAAGGCCCTAGAGTCTCCCAAAGGTAGGCCCGTCTTATCCGGTCAAAGGCCTTCTCGACATCTAAGGAGATGACCGTAAAGGGCTTATTCATGCTAGTGGATTCACAAGCAATGTTAATGAGGTGCCCAGTGTTATCTGGACCTTCACATTTATAGACAAATCCGACTTGGTCGGGATTAAATAAACTAGGCAAACGTTTACAAATCTGATTAGTTATGAGCATGGAGTAGATTTTGACATCTGTTGATCAGGAAAATTGGCCTGTAATTAGAGCACAAGGAAGGGTCCCTGTTCGGTTTAGGGATTGTAACAATGGAAGCTTCCAAATATTCTTTCCTAAAGCTCCCTTCTTTTCTGTTTAGGCCATAGAACCGGAGGAGCAGAGGAGAAAATTCCTGGATATAGGTTTTATAAAATTGGTCTGGGAATCCATCTGGCCCAGGGGCCTTGAAGGACTTTAGATTTTTGAATGTTTGTTTGAGTTCTGTCAGGGTGAAGGGGGTGATAAGAGAATCCTGCTGTTCGGTAGTAAGCTTTGGGAGATTTAGAGAGTCAAGGAATTGTTTAACCATCTGTGTCGGGGCAGGCCGAATGTCCTCTTCCTTTTCTATATTGAATAGTTTAGAATAGTATTCAGCAAAACAGTCACCTATTAAAGATGGTAACCTGATTGTTTTGTTATTATGCCTCAGCTAGTGAATGCGGGACAGGTTCTGCCTATGTCTCAGCCTGTTAGCCAGCATAGTATCAGCCCTATTCCCTTTATGGTAAAATAATTGTTTAAGCTTTGCTAGATTATCTTGGGTACGACGCAGTTCGAATTGGAGTATGTGTATCCGAGTGGCAGAAATTTGTGCTGATGCTTCATCTTTGATGTTAGTACGGTTGGAAATTTCTAAAAGTCGTAGTCGGTTATGTGCCTGAGCTAGGGTTAATCCCGCAAGCTTTCGTAATTGGGCTTGCCTACGAATAATGTAACCCCTGATCCCTGCTTTGATGAAACCCCAAAGAATGTAATCTGTGACTTGGACATTGTCATTTAATCTAATAAATTCAGTAATATCACATCTTAGTTCCTTTCGAAAAGGGGATATCTGATAGGATGTGGCGTGCGCATAGACTCCATGTGGGCCATCTGAGAGTTTTAAGTCTGCTGTCACTAAATCATGGTCCGACCAGGGGCAGAGGGAGATAGTAGAATCAGAAACCGAGTCTAGGGTGTTCGCTAGACAGAAGATATGATATAATCTGGAATAAGTTTATGGGGGTGGGAGTAATGGGTGTAATCCCTATCTTTAGTATGTAGAGACCTCCAAATGTCAAAGCATCCGAATTGTGACATAATGTTTCCAAATTGTGTGGAGAGGAGGTAAGCCTGAGGATTTTTCTTGCGTGGTCTTGCGGTCTACTTTAGCATCCCAAGTCATGTTAAAGTCACAAGCTATTAGGACTCTGCCCTGTCTATGTCTGTCTACTAAGTGTAGGATTTTGCGAAGGCATGCAGGTTGTCGGGAATTGGGTAAATATAGAGACCAAAGTGTGTAGCATGTGGTCAAGCTTACAAACTAAGATAGTATATCTGGCTTGGGGGTCTTTGATTACCTGTAGTCGCTCAAAAGCCACCCTACTGTGTATCAATATGGCTGTTCCTCTAGCTTTTTTTGTAAACGGGGATTCCTCAATGGTCGAGTAGGTGCGGGAGTGGAATCTGTTTGGGGCATTTCATTGCCAGATAGTCTCCTGTAAAAAACTAGGTCAGGGTTATGAAATTTTAAGCTACGAGCTAGCAGGCTACGCTTGAAAGGTGAGTTAAGGCCCTTGGTGTTATGGATAAGAATTCTAAACTTAGTAGGTGTTGAGCTGTGGTCTAAGTTCACCAGTCGGGGTTTGGGTGCGGGCCAAATCCATGTTAACCCAAACTCTGTGTAAGATACGGGATAGGGGGAAAGGGGCAGAAAAGGAAGGGATGTAGGGGGAGGGAGGTACTCAAATGAGAGCAATGTATTGAGAATGTGAGGTGGAAATAGTCCACCTTGGTGGAACCCTGGTGTGGGCTACCCTATAGTTGGGGGGGGGAGCTAAGTGCAGGCCAGGTTACGTAGGGGCCGGGAATCACCGGTCCCCACTCCTCAATGAATGAGACATCATCGTGTGAGAAGGTCGTGGGAAAAGTCAACCAGTTGGGAGACCAACAATAAGCAATAAATAACATAAACAGTAACAGCAGTTACCCTCCATCAAGAGAGTCAATTCAGCCTAGCTTATAAACAAATTCACTAGCCCTGCTCCATATCTCAGCAAATATAACAACAAACAGTGTGAGGATAGATCCCCATTATTAAGGCAGAATATGGGAACATTTTTTTTTTTTGCCATTAACACTTTAAGAATACAGAACTAAAGAATAAGAACTAGAAACCAGTTACCCATGAGGTTTCCAAGATTTGATGGGGGTGGGTAATGAAAGTCCCTGCCAATACCCAAGGCTCAAGGTGTTAGCGAAGGAGGGTGTGGAGAATCTTGTATTTGGTGGGTTTTCAGCCTCTTTTGTCGTTTGTTCTTTAACAGACCATTCAGGGGCAGTTGCCCTCAGGTTCGACTGAGCAGAAGGAAGCCCACGTAAGTCCTCAGTCAAGAGCCCCCACTGGGTGAGGAGGGAAGTCCCTTGTGCTAACGTAGACACTGTGTGCATTTGATTATCTTTACTAATGATTAGTTTGGTTGGATAACCCCACCTGTACTTGATACCAGCCTTCCTAAGAGCCAAAGTGACCTGCTGAAAATAGCGTCTGTGCTGGAGTGTATGTGCAGAGAGGTCAGGTAGCAGCTGGCTATCTTTAAATCTATCTGACAGTTGAGGCTTTCGAAAGGCGGCCTGCATAAGTTTCTCTTTGTACAGGAAACTATGGAAGCAGACAACCACATCCCTTGGTTTGTCCTGTGAGACTGATCTCGGACCCAAAGCCCTGTGTACTCTTTCCATAGTGGAGGTCATGCCTTCTATTGGCCCCAGTAGCTCATGGAAGAGATCTGACAAGAATTTCTGAAGGTCAGAAGGCTGGACATCTTCGGGAACCCCTCTAAAGCTAATATTGTTTCTTCGGGCTCGATCTTCAACATCGGTGAGTTTGAACTCAAGTTGGTTTAGTTGTTCAGACAATGCTTCAGAATATGCAAGGAGATTTGTCTGATCTGTTGCAAAGTCTTCATGTTTCCTTTACAGGGAGTAAACTCTGTCACCAATTTCTGAAATATCTTTGCGAAGTTCAGCATGACTTTTCTGGATTTCTTTAGTGATAGAGTTCATGTGACGACAATTTTTTAAGAGTCGCCTCTGTGATGAAGTGCTGTGAGTGGGCTGTCATCAAAGTGTCAGGCTGGGATCCATCTCCAACCGACTCAGAATCGATAAGGCCATCATTAGACTCATCTCTTTGTCCTTTAGATTGTTGGGTAAAGTGATCAAGCACTGTTTTTTTATTAGGGCCTTGGCTTTTCAAGTGACGTCTGGAAGTATGAGGCATTGTCAGGTCTAATTGACGAATATTGAACACAGAGTAGCTGTCAGGGAAGTTATACCTGGGTGTATAGTAAGAATATAATCGCCCCACTGGTTGGGATAACAATAACAAAGAAAATTCTCACATCAATTCACATTAACATCTGGAGCAGGGCCAGAAGGTTTCCCCTGACCACTACCCCCCCCATCTAGGCAACCAACAATTCAAGGTTGTACTCCTGTGGAGTTAGGATTTTTAACAAGAGCTACCCCGAGAAGGGAGCAGAGGCCAGGGGAAATCCACAAATCAACACACAGAGGAACAATATGTGATATAATTAGTTCATTATTTTGAAGCCAGTAGGAGTAGTCTCAGAGAGTGGGCCGATATAGTGAAAATAAGAGCTGTAGTGTAAAGGTCAGTTTGAGTAACCACATATCAGCACAGCAAACACAGCCACTCTATGAGAACCAGGGGATCCCCTCTTGCCTCAGGGTATTGGGGATACGACCCAAAGGAAGGGGAAAGGGAAAGGGGAAGTGACAAGCCCAGACGAGCTGGGCCGGAAATGGGGAGGCCTAAGGGGGCCCCCAAGTTAGCAAAATACACAGCAGGAACAGAATATATAAGCAGAATTAAATGGAACAATAAAAGTCAAAGACAAAACACTCCACTTTGGGCAAGGGCCCCAAAGACAATTAAACTGACACAGCAGTTGATATAGAAAGTCTATATTTCTGTAAGTCTATGGATTAATTAAGTATTAGGTCAGCAGCCTTTATTTGCTTTTATTCAGATATTTGACTACTAGAGCAGCCCCAGGCTTCAAAAGGATATCAGTTTGTATGCAAATGAGAGTTAAATTCTGTGTCTAAGGTTACATCCAGATCAAATGCAGTTTTTCTAGATCTATCTGAATGGCCAGTGATGATCTTAGAGCAAGAGAAATTAACCACGTGGTAGGAAACTTGCCAAAACTTATGGGGCTAAGGCCTGTGGTTTTATAGCAGGTTTCCGTTAGACCACAAATAGAGAAATACCTTAATCTTTCCTTTATTAGCACAATAACGCTCTGTAATGGTGTGGAGCACTGTGTATAATAAAGTCGCTATGTCGCTGTGGTTATATGAGACTTTCTTGTAACTGAAGCACCTAGTTATGAACCTCAGTGACCTTGTAATCAGACTCCACTAGGCCGAAGGTGAGATCCCCTCAGTATCACAGGGGCAGTATGGTATATTTTAAATAGGTGTATTGGTGCTTAGGTGGCTGAGCTGTGTAAGATCTCTCACCCTGCCACGTGTGGTATAAGAAGAGGAAAGGTCTCACCCGGATTGTGGAGGGAGGTCTGTGTGCGACCGATGGCTGTAATCAAAACAGGAACCCCCGCAGAGCAGTAATCTAAAGAGATACCAGGCAGACACAACGCTGTGCTTGAAGCTGCAGGGGCCTCTGTACAGGTTGAGATGGCGGCTCTTTCGGGCCAATTTGTGCCTCTTCTGTTCCCACAGATCGAGCTAGGGAAAGGCTCTCCAGGGCCTCTCTGCCACAGAGCTGGGTAGTAGGAGGTGAAGGGTCACCTATATATGATGTCCTTGGGACACTCTGCGCTCCGGGCATGCTGGGAGTCAGTCGGTAGGTTGGTGAGACCGTCTGATGAAAAGTTGGGCCGAGTGTGTGTTTGTACCCACTGAGTTGTTAGGCCCAAGATGACGGCCGATCGAGCCGCCTCAGGGTATGGCGTCATCACAAATATCCCACTTCGAGTCACTTGCTGTCTGCCTATGTTTTGTAGATGAGTGCACGTAAATCACAATGGTGATCACTATAGGTGCTAGGCTGGGAGAGTACTGCCGTCTCAAGGATCTGTGGACCGCTATTGCCTGATGTGCAGGGGCCAGAACTCTGTGGTGGATCCAATGGGAGATCTGTCTTCTTGTCTCTGCGATGGCAGCCAGCCTGACGGTAGCAATAGGGGCTCCGGAGCGGGTCCCCAACCCTCCGGAGCAGTAGACAAGAGGCAACTGTGGCGTAGCAAATTTCCAGGTCAATAAGAGGCCATCTCCAGTGCTTGATCAGGGAGTAAAACCACAGATATTCACCCGGTCAGGGGTTCAAGAGTTAACGTCTACTTGTTCACTAAAGTGTGCTTTACTGTTTAGGTCCACAAATCCTCTGTTTAAACCGTCTCTGTTATCTAAAACTAGCTTTTATTCTCTAATACTGACGGAGCTCCTCACATCTACGTCTACCCTTATCAGCGGCCAGCTCCGCCCCCTTCTACCTAAATTATTCTTATTTAAAACTAAATACTTACCTATAAAATAAACCCTAAGCTAGCTACAATATAACTAAAAGTTACATTGTATCTAGCTTAGGGTTTATTTTTATTTTACAGGCAAGTTTGTATTTATTTTAACTAGGTAGAATAGTTATTAAATAGTTATTAACTATTTAATAACTACCTAGCTAAAATAAATACAAAAGTACCTGTAAAATAAAACCTAACCTTAGTTACCGCCGTATCAAGGATCTGTGGACCGCTATTGCCTGATGTGCAGGGGCCAGAACTCTGTGGTGGATCCAATAGGAGATCTCTCTTCTTGTCTCTGCAATGGCACCCAGCCTGACCGTAGCAATAGGGGCTCCAGAGCGGGTCCCCAACCCTCCGGAGCAGTAGACAAGAGGCAACTGTGGCGTAGCAAATTTCCAGGTCAATAAGAGGCCGTCTCCAGCGCTTGATCAGGGAGTAAAATCACAGATATTTACCCGGTCAGGGGTTCAAGAGTTAACATCTACTTGTTCACTAAAGTGTGTTTTACTGTTTAGGTCCACAAATCCTCTGTTTAAACTGTCTCTGTTATCTAAAACTAGCTTTTATTCTCTAATACTGACGGAGCTCCTCACATCTACGTCTACCCTTATCAGCGGCCAGCTCCATCCCCTTCTACCTAAATTATTCTTATTTAAAACTAAATACTTACCTATAAAATAAACCCTAAGCTAGCTACAATATAACTAAAAGTTACATTGTATCTAGCTTAGGGTTTATTTTTATTTTACAGGCAAGTTTGTATTTATTTTAACTAGGTAGAATAGTTATTAAATAGTTATTAACTATTTAATAACTACCTAGCTAAAATAAATACAAAAGTACCTGTAAAATAAAACCTAACCTTAGTTACACTAACACCTAACACTACACTATAATTAAATAAATGAACTAAATTAACAACAATTAAATCAATTACATTAAATTAGCTAGTTAGTACAAAATTACAGAAAATGTTAAACAAATTACAAGATATTTAAACTAATTACACCTAATCTAATAGACCTATCAAAATAAAAAAAGCCCCCCCAAAATAACAAAAACCCTAGCCTAAACTAAACTACCAATAGCCCTTAAAAGGGCCTTTTGCGGGGCATTGCCCCAAAGTAATCAGCTCTTTTACCTGTAAAAAAAAATACAAACAACCCCCTAACAGTAAAACCCACCACCCACACAACCAACCCCCCAAATAAAATACTATGTAAAAAAACCTAAGCTCCCCATTGCCCTGAAAAGGGCATTTGGATGGGCATTGCTCTAAAAAAGGCAGTTAGCTCTTTTGCAATCCCAAACCCCTAATCTAAAAAATAAACCCACCCAATAGACCCTTAAAAAAAACCTAACACTAACCCCCTGAAGATCCACTTACCGGAAGAAGTCTTCATCCAAGCCGGGCCGAAGTCCTCAACGAAGCCGGGAGAAGTCTTCATCCAAGCCGGCAGGGCCGGATTGGCCAGTCGGGATACCGGGGAAAATCCTGGTGGGCCGGCAGCTCAGCTGGGCTGGGCTGAGGACTCAGACTCAGGCTGGCTGCTGCTTGTATAGGATGCATTGCAAATGACAATTATATTATTATTATTGCTTGCTTTAATATTAATAATTGAATGCGGCCGGCCCGGTAATCTTGTCTAAATTGTTTGTTTTACACTACTCACTGACTGTCTGTGACTGACCTCCCTGCACTGTTTGTCTAGTAACCGCCTCCGGACCGCAAGTTAACCTTACCGGTTACGTCCGCAACTACTTTTAACCAAATAGGCAATAGTGAATCACTCACTCAGACGACTGAGCCTGTGTCTGTTTGTCACTCACAGTCACAGGCTCAGTCTGTCTGTCACAGTCAGATGACTGTCACTGGATGTAGGAGGTGGCGGGTCGGGCCAGGGAGGAATCAATTAGTAAACAGGCTGGGTGGGCCGGCGCTTACTTGACGTCACTGAGGTAAATCTCTCTTCCGTTCAACAACTTCTCACACACCACTTCACGTGACATAGTGGAGGGAGCCTGGGAGCAGCTGCGTCAACGTGTGGTATGGAAGAAAGACAACGGTCACACTCACAGGCTGACCGGCGGCAGAGGCAGGCAGGGGCACAGTCAGTTCAAGACAGTCTGAAGTGATCATCAAGTGAAGTGAACTCTGAATCGATCACAACCATCATGTATGTATTATTATTTTTTTTAATTATTGGGAAGTGATTAGTGAACAAGACGTCCAGTAGTATATATTGTACCACCAGCCACTCAATTAGTACAATTACTCAATTATTGTAGCACTACATACTGTGTGAATAAAACTAAAAGAAAAAAAATGGATTTTCCAGATTGAGATCTTTTAATATTATCATCCAAATCCAATTGACCTATTATGCTATTTCTATGTAAAAAAAAATTGCTAGGTTTGTGTAGGGTCAAAATATAAGTGGGGAGGGCTGACCGTGACCACTGGCTTAGTAGTGGCGGCCCTGGATGCGCAAGCATAGTTGGCTGCGCTGGAGGGGGCGTGGCTTGGCTGGATGGGGCGTGGCTGTGTTGGAGGGGGCGTGGCTGGGCTGGTCTATACAAATTTCCAGGGCTGGTCTGATTTCCCAGTCCGGCCCTGCAAGCCGGGCAAAGTGGTCCTCCAGACGGGCAGAAGTCTTCATCCAGACGACATCTTCTATCTTCATCCATCCGGCACGCAGAGCGGGTCCATCTTCAAGACATCCGACGCGGAGCATCCTCTTCATCCGACGACTAAAGACGAATGAAGGTACCTTTAAGTTACGTCATCCAAGATGGCGTCCCTTAGATTCCGATTGGCTGATAAAATTCTATCAGCCAATCAGAATTAAGGTAGAAAAAATCCTATTGGCTGATGCAATCAGCCAATAGAATTGAGCTCGCATTCTATTGGCTGATTGGAACAGTTAATTTATTTAATTATAGTGTAGTGTTAGGTGTTAGTGTAACTTAGGTTAGGTTTTATTTTACAGGTACTTTTGTATTTATTTTAGCTAGGTAGTTATTAAATAGTTAATAACTATTTTACCTAGTTAAAATAAATACAAACTTGCCTGTAAAATAAAAATAAACCCTAAGCTAGCTACAATGTAACTATTAGTTATATTGTAGCTAGCTTAGGGTTTATTTTATAGGTAAGTATTTAGTTTTAAATAGGAATAATTTAGGTAATGATAGTAATTTTCTTTAGATTTATTTAAATTATATTTAAGTTAGGGGGTGTTAGGGTTAGGTTTAGACTTAGATTTAGGGGTTAATAACTTTAATATAGTGGTGGCGACGTTAGGCGCGGCAGATTAGGGGTTAATAAGTGTAGGTAGGTTGCGGCGATATTGGGGGCGGCAGATTAGGGGTTAATAAATATAATGTAGGTGTCGGCGATGTTGGGGGCAGCAGATTAGGGGTTCATAAATTTAATGTAGGTGGCGGCGGTGTCCGGAGCGACAGATTATTGGTTAAAAATGTTATTAAAGTGTTTGCGATGTGGGAGGGCCTCGGTTTAGGGGTTAATAGGTAGTTTATGGGTGTTAGTGTACTTTTTAGCACTTTAGTTATGAGTTTTATGTTGTACCATAAAACTCTTAATTACTGACTTTTAAATGCGTTAGGACTCTAGGGTAGGGTGTACCACTCACTTTTTGGCCTCCCAGGACAGACTCGTAATACCGGCGCTATGGAAGTCCCATAGAAAAAAGTTTACGTAAGTAATTTTGCAGTAAGGCCAAAGAAGTGTGCGGTGACCCTAAACCTTCAAGACTCGTAATAGCAGAGGGTGTAAAAAAGCAGTGTTAGGACCTGTTAACGCTGCTTTTTTACCCTAACACACAACTCGTAATCTAGCCGTATGTGTTTTTCTGTAAACATGTTTTGAGGTATAACCTTTTTACCTTTTTATACACTAGTAAAGAGTTTTATTTATTTTTAATCCAACGTGTGAGATACATATTTTCCAACAATTTGTCTGAAATCATGTGAATAGAAAAACTTTTTAAACAAGGATATATATGTATATAGAATTGAAGAATTTTTAAGTATAAGTAAGAGAATATACATCTTTTATTAGATATAACGAATATATATAAAAAATAAAATCTGAATTTTTAGACAACATATTTGTTAAGGCGCACTCAACAGTACTCATTTTTTAATGGTGGAAATTGTACCTTTGGAAACTGTTGGTAAGTGCATGGCCTTCTGACAGCGTTTTTTTTTTCATTTTGCAAACTTGCAAACCCAATTGCGGCTCAGTGGAAGCAAGTCCATGGAGAGGAATCACGCAAAATCTTTGGAATGTTTTTTAGACCTCTTGTTGTAATGTATGTGTCTCTCCTTTACATCTAGAGCCCTGCAAAGTGAGATAAACAGCTCTCAAGCCAAAATTAGCATTTCTAAAAGGGCTAACTACAAAACTTAAATTAGCGCGAGCCGCCGATATATAGGAGTACAAATAATAGTGGATCCCCACTTTAAAAATAAGCATCAATAGAATCACAAAGACCTAGATTTGGAGTTTGGCGTTAGCCGTGAAAACCAGCGTTAGAGGCTCCTAACGCTGGTTTTAGGCTACCGCCGGTATTTGGAGTCACTCAAAATAGGGTCTATTGCTCACTTTTCAGCCGCGACTTTTCCATACCGCAGATCCCCTTACGTAAATTGCGTATCCTATCTTTTCAATGGGATCTTTCTAACTCCAGTATTTAGAGTCGTGTTTGAAGTGAGCGTTAGACATCTAACGACAAAACTCCAGCCGCAGGAAAAAAGTCAGTAGTTAAGAGCTTTCTGGGCTAACGCCGGTTTATAAAGCTCTTAACTACTGTGCTCTAAAGTACACTAACACCCATAAACTACCTATGTACCCCTAAACCGAGGTCCCCCCACATCGCCGACACTCGAATAAATTTTTTAAACCCCTAATCTGCCGACCGCCACCTACGTTATCCTTATGTACCCCTAATCTGCTGACCCTAACACCGCCGACCCCTATATTATATTTATTAACCCCTAATCTGCCCCACATAACGTCGCAGCCAGCTACCTACAATAATTAACCCCTAATCTGCCGACCGCAAAGCGCCGCCACCTACGTTATCCTTATGTACCCCTAATCTGCTGCCCCTAAAACCGCCGACCCCTATATTATATTTATTAACCCCTAATCTGCCCCCCACAACGTCGCCTCCACCTGCCTACACTTATTAACCCCTAATCTGCCGACCGGAGCTCACCGCTATTCTAATATATGGATTAACCCCTAAAGCTAAGTCTAACCCTAACACTAACACCCCCCTAAATTAAATATAATTTTAATCTAACGAAATTAATTAACTCTTATTAAATAAATTATTCCTATTTAAAGCTAAATACTTACCTGTAAAATAAACCCTAATATAGCTACAATATAAATTATAATTACATTGTAGCTATTTTAGGATTAATATTTATTTTACAGGCAACTTTGTAATTATTTTAACCAGGTACAATAGCTATTAAATAGTTAAGAACTATTTAATAGTTACCTAGTTAAAATAATTACAAAATTACCTGTAAAATAAATCCTAACCTAAGTTACAATAAAACCTAACACTATACTATCATTAAATTAATTAAATAAAATACCTACAATTACCTACAATTAAACCTAACACTACACTATCAATACATTAATTAAATACAATATCTACAAATAACTACAATGAAATAAACTTCACCTCACCAGGTATCACCGATCCGTCCTGGCTCCAAAATCTTCATCCAACCCAAGCGGGGGTTGGCGATCCATCATCCGGTGGCTGAAGAGGTCCAGAAGAGGCTCCAAAGTCTTCATCCTATCCGGGAAGAAGAGGCGATCCGGACCGGCAACCATCTTGATCCAAGCGGCATCTTCTATCTTCATCCGATGACGACCGGCTCCATCCTGAAGACCTCCACCGCGGACCCATCTTCTTCCGGCGACGTCCAACTGAAGAATGACGGTTCCTTTAAGGGACGTCATCCAAGATGGCGTCCCTCGAATTCCGATTGGCTGATAGGATTCTATCAGCCAATCGGAATTAAGGTAGGAATATTCTGATTGGCTGATGGAATCAGCAATCAGAATCAAGTTCAATCCGATTGGCTGATCCAATCAGCCAATCAGATTGAGCTCGCATTCTATTGGCTGATCGGAACAGCCAATAGAATGCAAGCACAATCTGATTGGCTGATTGGATCAGCCAATCGGATTGAACTTGATTCTGATTGGCTGATTCCATCAGCCAATCAGAATATTCCTACCTTAATTCCGATTGGTTGATAGAATCCTATCAGCCAATCGGAATTCGAGGGACGCCATCTTGGATGACGTCCCTTAAAGGAACCGTCATTCGGCTAGTAGGCGTCGGGAGAAGAGGATGTTCCGCGTCGGAGGTCTGCAAGATGGATCCGGAAGAAAGAAGATTGAAGATGCAGTTGATAGAAGACTTCATCCGGATCATGGACCTCTTCAGCTCCTGCTTGGATGAAGACTTCATCTGGATCATGGACCTCTTCAGCTCCCGCTTGGATGAAGACTTCAGCCGGATCATGGACCTCTTCAGCCCCCCGCTTGGGCTTGGATCAGGACATCGGAGGAGCTCTTCAGGATGGATCGGTGAACCTGGCAGGGTGAAGATAAGGTAGGAAGATCTTCAGGGGCTTAGTGTTAGGTTTATTTAAGGGGGGTTTGGGTTAGATTAGGGGTATGTGGGTGGTGGGTTGTAATGTTGGGGGGGGGGTATTGTATGTTTTTTTTACAGGCAAAAGAGCTGAACTTCTTGGGGCATGCCCCGCAAAGGGCCCTGTTCAGGGCTGGTAAGGTTAAAGAGCTTTGAACTTTAGTAATTTAGAATAGGGTAGGGCATTTTTTTATTTTGGGGGGCTTTGTTATTTTATTAGGGGGCTTAGAGTAGGTGTAATTAGTTTAAAATTGTTGTAATGTTTTTCTTATGTTTGTAAATATTTTTTTATTTTTTGTAACTTAGTTCTTTTTTATTTTTTGTACTTTAGCTAGTTTATTTAATTGTATTTATTTGTAGGAATTGTATTTAATTAATTTATTGATAGTGTAGTGTTAGGTTAATTGTAGGTAATTGTAGGTAGTTTATTTAATTAATTTATTGATAGTGTAGTGTTAGGTTTAATTGTAACTTAGGTTAGTATTTATTTTACAGGTAATTTTGTAATTATTTTAACTATTTTAGCTATTAAATAGTTCTTAACTATTTAATAGCTATTGTACCTGGTTAAAATAAATACAAAGTTACCTGTAAAATAAATATAAATCCTAAAATAGCTATAATATAATTATAATTTATATTGTAGCTATATTAGGATTTATTTTAAAGGTAAGTATTTATCTTTAAATAGGAATAATTTATTTAATAAGAGTTAATTAATTTCGTTAGATGTAAATTATATTTAATTTAGGGGGGTGTTAGTGTTAGGGTTAGACTTAGCTTTAGGGGTAAATACATTTATTAGAGTAGCGGTGAGCTCCAGTCGGCAGATTAGGGGTTAATAATTGAAGTTAGGTGTCGGCGATGTTAGGGAGGGCAGATTAGGGGTTAATACTATTTATGATAGGGTTAGTGAGGCGGATTAGGGGTTAATAACTTTATTATAGTAGCGCTCAGGTCCGCTCGGCAGATTAGGGGTTAATAAGTGTAGGCAGGTGGAGGCGACATTGTGGGGGGCAGATTAGGGGTTAATAAATATAATATAGGGGTCGGCAATGTTAGGGAAGCAGATTAGGGGTACATAGGGATAATGTAACTAGCGATGGTTTACGGAGCGGCAGATTAGGGGTTAATAATAATATGCAGGGGTCAGCGATAGCGGGGGCGGCAGATTAGGGGTTAATAAGTGTAAGGTTAGGGGTGTTTAGACTCGGGGTACATGTTAGAGTGTTAAGTGCAGACGTAGGAAGGGTTACCGCATAGCAAACAATGGGGCTGCGTTAGGAGCTGAACACTGCTTTTTTGCAGGTGTTTGTTTTTTTTTCAGCTCAAACAGCTCCATTGTTTCCTATGGGGGAATCGTGCACGAGCACATTTTTGAGGCTGGCTGCTTGCGTAAGCAACTCTGGTATCGAGAGTTGAAGCTGCGTTAAAAATGCTCTACGCTCCTTTTTTGGAGCCTAACGCAGCCATTCTGTGGACTCTCAATACCAGAGTTATTTTTATGGTGCGGCCAGAAAAAAGCCGGCGTTAGTTTTTCGGGTCGTTACCGACAAAACTCTAAATCTAGCCGAATGTTAAAAATAGACAAAATAAATCACCAATTTTGGATCCAATTGAACATCACTTATAAATCCGGTTCCACTATTTTTTCACCAAATGTGTTCTTCAAACCAATGGTGTAGGGTAAAAACTATGTTCTGAAAGAAAAGAGAGAAATAAGAGCAACCACACTCAAGTGTAAATGGCTTAACAAGCGCTTTAATGTTGCAGTTACAAAATCAAAGCATCAATGAATCCTTGACCATGATAAAAATCCATCCTTACCTACTGTCCCATTAAGCTTCAGTGTCCGTCCCTTCTCTGAGCATTCTGCATTCCTTTGCTGTACTCACAGGCATCAGAGGAAACAAGATTCTGTTTGAACCCGCCGGTACATAGTTTTCTGACATCCACTCGATTGCTACGGAAGCCTGTGGGGTTCTACACACCTCTAGGCGTTTCGTCCACTAATGTGCAGACTTTCTCAAGAGGAAATGTTCTAAAATGGCTACCTCACCATACTGACAAGACTTCTTAGATCATCAGGCCCCAAGACTAAATCAGCATCTTGGAATCAAGACATAACTTGACCACCATGTAGTCCAGTATGGATGGGTCAACATCTTGGAAGCTAGAAAGGAAATGACAACCTCATAGTACTGAATGGACATTTTCAGTAACTTGGAAGCTGGAGAAAATGTGACATTCTTAAAGGGATATAAAACCCAAGATTTTTCTTTCATGATCCAGATAGAACATACAATTTTAAACAACTTTCCAATTTACTTCTATTATCAATTTTTCTTTGTTTTCTTGTTATCTTTTTTGAACAGCAGGAAGTAAGTTCAGGAGTGTGTACGTGTTTGTTATACATTAGCAATAGCCCTAGAGGGCAGCACTATTTCCTGTCATGCAGTGCTCCAGACATGTGCACGCTATCTATCTTGGTAGCTCTTCAACAAATAATAACAAGAGAATGAAGCAAATTTGATAACAGAAGTAAATGGTATTCTTTATCTGAATAATTAAATAAAAATTTTGGGTTCCATGTCCCTTTAATCTTAGACGGTAACAGAAGTCACTGCACATCCAAAATGAAGACAAAGTGACATAGTATAAGGGCAACTTTCAGAGGGACTGCCTTGCAATTTATAGGGATTGGTGTGTAACTCTTTGCCACTTATAAAATATACCTGAGAGAGGTTGAAAGACAAAAAATAGAGGAACATTTAGAGTGATAGTAAACAGTTTATGAAGTAAAAATAACGCCTAGATTTAGAGTTCTGCATTAGCCGTCAAAACCAGCGTTAAGGGCTCCCGCTGGTATTTAGAGTCAGTCAGGAAAGGGTCTAACGCTCACTTTCCAGCCGCGACTTTTCCATACCGCAGATCCCCTTACGCCAATTGCGTATCCTATCTTTTCAATGGGATCTTCCTAACGCCGGTATTTAGAGTCTTGGCTGAAGTGAGCATTAGACCCTCTACCGACAAGACTCCAGCCGCAGAAAAAAGTCAGGAGTTAAGAGTTTTATGGGCTAATGCCGGTTTATAAAGCTCTTAACTACTGTGCTCTAAAGTACACTAACACCCATAAACTACTTATGTACCTCTAAACCGAGGCCCCCCCCACATCACCGCCACTATAATACATTTTTTTAACCCCTAATCTGCCAACCGCACACCGCCGCCACCTATATTTTCCCTATGTACCCCTAATCTGCTGCCCCTAACATTGCCGACACCTACATAATATTTATTAACCCCTAATCTGCCCCCCCAACGTCGCCGCTACCTTACCTACATTTATTAACCCCTAATCTGCCGACCGGACCTCGCCGCCACTATAAAAATGTATTAACCCCTAAACTGCCGCACTCCCGCCTCGCAAACCCTATAATAAATTAGCCCTCCCTAACATCACCGCCACCTAACTTCAAGTATTAACCCCTAATCTGCTGACCGGACCTCACCGCTACTTTAATAAATGTATTAACCCCTAAAGCTAATTCTAACCCTAACACTAACACCCCCCTAAGTTAAATATAATTTAAATCTAACGAAATAAATTATTTATTATTAAATAAATTAATCCTATTTAAAGCTAAATACTTACCTGTAAAATAAACCCTAATATAGCTACAATATAACTAATAATTACATTGTAGCTATTTTAGGATTTATATTTATTTTACAGGCAAACTTGTTTTTATTTTAACTAGGTACAATAGCTATTAAATAGTTATTTACTATTTAATAGCTACCTAGTTAAAATAATTACAAAATTACCTGTAAAATAAATCCTAACCTGTTACAATTAAACCTAACACTACACTATCAATAAATTAACTAAACTACCTACAATTACCTACAATTAAATCAACTAAACTAAATTACAAAAAAAACAAAACACTAAATTACAAAAAATAAAAAAAGATTACAAGAATTTTAAACTAATTACACCTACTCTAAGCCCCCTAAAAAAATAACAAAGCCACCCGCAAAAAAAAATACCCTACCCTATTCTAAAATAAAAAGTTAACAGCTCTATTACCTTACCAGCCCTTAAAATGGCCTTTTACGGGGCATGCCCCAAAGAAATCAGCTCTTTTGCCTGAAAAAAAACATACAATACCCCCCCCAACATTACAACCCACCACCCACATACCCCTAATCTAACCCACCCAAAGCCCCCTTAAAAAACCTAACACTAAGCCCCTGAAGATCTCCCTACCTTGTATTCACCCAGCCGGCTATCACCGATCCATCCAGAAGAGGGTCCGAAGTCTTCATCCTATCCGGCAAGAATTCATCCTATCCGGCAAGAAGAGGTCAAGAAGAGGGTCCGAAGTCTTCATCCTATCCGGCAAGAAGAGGTCCTCCAGAGGGTCCAAAGTCTTCATCCAGGTGGCACCTTCTATCTTCTTCCATCCGGAGCGGAGGGGGTCCATCTTGAAGCAGCCGATGCAGAGCCATCCTTCCTCACCGACGTCCTTAGTCCGAATGAAGGTTCCTTTAAATGACATCATCCAAGATGGCCTCCCTTGAATTCCGATTGGCTGATAGGATTCTATCAGCCAATCGGAATTAAGGTAGGAAAAATCTGATTGGCTGATTGAATCAGCCAATCAGATTCAAGTTCAATCTGATTGGCTGATCCAATCAGCCAATCAGATTGAGCTTGCATTCTATTGGCTGATCGGAACAGCCAATAGAATGCAAGTTCAATCTGATTGGCTGATCCAATCAGCCAATCGGATTGAACTTGAATCTGATTGGCTGATTCAATCAGCCAATCAGATTTTTCCTACCTTAATTCCGATTGGCTGATAGAATCCTATCAGCCAATTGGAATTCGAGGGACGCCATCTTGGATGACATCATTTAAAGGAACCTTCATTCGGACTTAGGACGTCGGTGAGGAAGGATGGCTCCGCGTCGGCTGCTTCAAGATGGACCCGCTCCGGATGGGAGACGATAGAAGATGCCGCCTGGATGAACACTTTGGACCCTCTGGAGGACCTCTTCTTGCCGGATAGGATGAAGACTTTGGACCCTCTTCTGGACCTCTTCTTGCCGGATAGGATGAAGACTTCGGACCCTCTTCTGGACCTCTTCTTGCTGGATAGGATGAAGACTTCGGACCCTCTTCTGGACGGATCGGTGATACCCGGCTGGGTGAATACAAGGTAGGGAGATCTTTAGGGGCTTAGTGTTAGGTTTTTTAAGGGGGGTTTGGGTGGGTTAGATTAGGGGTTTGTGGGTGGTGGGTTGTAATGTTGTGGGGGGGTATTGTATTTTTTTTTCAGGCAAAAGAGCTGATTTCTTTGGGGCATGCCCCGTAAAGGCCCTTTTAAGGGCTGGTAAGGTAATAGAGTTGTTAACTTTTTATTTTAGAATAGGGTAGGGCATTTTTTTTATTTTGGGGGGCTTTGTTATTTTTTTTAGGGGGCTTAGAGTAGGTGTAATTAGTTTAAAATTTTTGTAATCTTTTTATTTTTTGTAATTTAGTGTTTGTTTTTTTGTAATTTAGTTTAGTTGATTTAATTGTAGGTAATTGTAGGTAGTTTAGTTAATTTTTATTGATAGTGTAGTGTTAGGTTTAATTGTAACTTAGGTTAGGATTTATTTTACAGGTAATTTTGTAATTATTTTAACTAGGTATCTATTAAATAGTTAATGACTATTTAATAGCTATTGTACCTAGTTAAAATAAATACAAAGTTGCCTGTAAAATAAATATAAATCCTAAAATAGCTACAATATAATTATTCGTTATATTGTAGCTATATTAGGGTTTATTTTACAGGTAAGTATTTAACTTTAAATAGGATTAATTTATTTAATAAGAATTAATTTATTTCGTTAGACTAAAATTATATTTAACTTAGGGGCGGTGTTAGGGTTAGACTTAGCTTTAGGGGTTTATACATTTATTATAGTAGCGGTGAGGTCCAGTCGGCAGATTAGGGGTTAATACTTGAAGTTAGGTGTCGCAGATGTTAGGGAGGGCAGATTAGGGGTTAATAAAATTTATTATATGGTTTGCAAGGCAGGAGTGAGGCGGTTTGAGTTAATACATTTATTATAGTGGCGGCGAGGTCCGGTCGGAAGATTAGGGGTTAATAAGTGTAGGTAAGGTAGCGGCGACGTTGGGGGGGCAGATTAGGGGTTAATAAATATTATGTAGGTGTCGGCGACGTTGGGGGCAGCAGTTTAGGGGTTCATAGGGATAATGTAGGTTGCGGCGGTGTCCGGAGCGGCAGATTAGGGGTTAATAATAATATGCAGGGGTCAAAAATAGCGGGGGTGGCAGATTAGAGGTTAATAAGTTTAAGGTTAGGGGTGTTTAGACTCGGGGTACATGTTAGGGTGTTAGGTGCAGACTTAGAAAGTGTTTCCCCATAGGAAACAAATGGGGAGCTGAACGCTGCTTTTTTGCAGGTGTTTTTTTCAGCTCAAACTGCCCCATGTTTTCCTATGAAGGAATCGTGCACGAGCACGTTTTTCAAGCTGGCTGCTACCGTAAGCAACGCTGGTATTGAGAGTTGAAGTGGCGGTAAATTATGCACTACGCTCCCTTTTTGGAGCCTAACGCAGCCCTTCAGAGAACTCTAAATACCAGCGTTATTTAAAAGTAGCGGGGAGGAAAAAATGCGTAGCTAACGCACCCCTTTGGCCGCAAAACTCTAAATCTAGCCGTAAGAGTTTTAACAACGTGCTTGCTGTGCCATAAAACAGATTATTGCTTAACATGTTTTATAAATAGGTGTTGCAGTCTGCAGAGTAACATCAAAGTGAAAAGGTCAACACTAAACCTTTTAATAAAGGAGAGGCATAAAAGACCCTTTCACTAATGGATGTTTAATTTGCCTGACTCCATGTATAGTAATAGCAGTATTTTATATTTATGATTTCAAATTCCTATATTGTATCACTGAGCATTAGCAAGTTTTCAAAGGCTTATAGAAGTAATGGTTTATAAAGCGTCATAGGGCAAAGCACATCTTACATTTAATCACTGGGAACAGTCAGATCTAATACTTACTGGAGGAACTATAAGCAATATTTAAGATAGGTCAATGCATTGGTCTTTACATACAGAAATAGAACATCACATCTAATGAGGTCAGAAGGAACAAAGCACAATTTTGCATTTAGTGGGACCATTAATCTTTAGTCTCAATGCACTTTAGGTAGCATGAATTATTCAGACACAAAATAGAAAAGATTAAAATAATGTCATGTCATAATACTGCCAGGAAAAAAAAGACAGAAACAGAGTTAGCTGTTGCAGAGAACTGCGTTCCTTGTTTCTTTACATGTCAATTTATTGGAATGATGGGAAAGATATAGTAAATTCTCTGTGATACTATCAGATATTCCAAAATCTTTTTAATCTAGGGCCCCATATATTAAGCAGCAGAAGTTGCTTTGGAGTCCTTGCAATGCAGTCTTGCTGATACAAGGACAAATATCATCATCATCATGACTGTTACTTCCTGACGTCTCTGCTATATCAAAGGTGGCAACATTAAAACACTCTGAACTTGTTTGTTTTGAATGATTGACAGGCCCTGCTCTCGTGAGAAAAGAGGACAGTGATATACAGGGGTTTCTAAGTTGGGAGCAAGATATGTGCTTCTGGTTGGTTTTGAATACATCCAAATAAAAATAGAAACTAATTTAAAGAAAATTAATATATACTAATGACATTCATTAGTATATATTAAATTTATTTAAAATAGCTTTTAAAAATAATATACTTAACTCTATCTTTTAGCGCAGGCTCTGGAATCCGCCGCACTGTTTCCTACTAGTGCAGCTTGGGATTAGTGCGGCTCCCCAGTGCACTACAGGTAAGTATAAGCCTACAGGTTACACTGTGTAACCTGCAACAAAGGAACATTTACATTTGTTTTAAAGAAAAAGAATATAAATGTTACCAAATATTCAGTATTCATTTTGTTTTAAACAAATATTCTGAAAACCAATTTTTCAGAAAAATTGTTATTAATTATAAGGGGTAAATTTATCAAATGGCGGGTGGACAAGATTCGCTGTAGTGAATCATGTCAGCCCAACATCGCTGGGCAGACATGTCCACCCATACGCTGTCGGCATTTATCATTGCACAAGCATTTCTTGTGAAATGCTTGTGCAATGCTGCCACCTGCACATTCTTGGCCAATTGGCCGCTAGCAGGAGTTGTCAATCATCTCGATTGTAAAGGTGGCGGAAAAGTGAAGTTAAGTTAAGGAGCAGCGGTCTTACGCTGCTTGTTAAATCCAGCCCTTAGTCTGAAATGAATTATTCCCTGCTGCACATGTCTATTGGGAACCTTGCCCATCATTGCCTTGTTAAATGGGGCCCTTAGTGTCTAAATTGGCAAATAGAGAGACTACTGAAGAGTAAAGAGCAAGCAATTTCTGTTGTCATATGTATATAGCAATGAAAAATTAGTGAATTTACCCAAATGAATAACATTGGAGGTTGAGAGATTCGCATTCCTTCTTCTACATTATCTGGATCTCTATTTCATGAGTAGTAGCAAATTCTACACAAAAAGAGTTGCGTACAAGCACACAGAAAAATTACATTCCTCTTCTTTAGGGCTAGATTATGAGTGACACGCTATCTGTTGCACGCAAACGAAAAGGGGTTTATCGTGACTCTTTGCACCTTTCGGAAATAGTGCATGTATTACAGGTTTAAAATAAATGTGTTCACTCCAGCACCCTTGAATTTTACTGCTACGCTACACTAAAAAAACACATCAAAATTAGATTTAAATTACAGTTACAATCATAATAACACTATCTAATAAAAAATATTTAAAAAAATAAATAAAAAGGTTATAGGGGCTCAAAGATATAAGGTCTCAGGTGTTAGAAGAAAAAAAGGTCTGCAAAGGGATTTGACATAGAGATACATACATTCACATGTCTAGATATGTATATGTATGTGTGTATACTTTATATATATATATATATATATATATATATATATATATATATATATATATATATATATATATATAATGTATATATGTGTACATATGTATTTATATGTGATATATATATATTTATTTAAAGACATAGATATACACATATAAACACATAAATACATATGTATACGTATATAGACATATATTTAAGTGCATTGGAGCCCTTTGCAGTCAAGTAGCCGAAAACATGTAAAGTGTTTAAATGCGTATATACAGTAAATATTTTACATTCTAATGTTCTTCACATAGGGGCATATGTATTTTTAAATAGATATTCCTATATATATATATATATATATATATATATATATATATATATATATATATATATATATATATATATATATATATATATATATATATATATAATCTGCTGAAAAGCAGACTTGAAGTTAAAAGGTATGTCATTGTGAACCTAATTTGCATATCTTACCCAGAATCCTTTGCTGCATTGGAAACAATGTAATTCAGAGGTTTTCTGTGGGAAAAACAAGCCTTCTGGCCTGTCTAGATTTGTTAATGAACTACACAATGAGTTATTTTCTCTCTATCTCTCTCTCTCTATCTCTCTCTCTCTCTTTCTTAAATTTCACTTGCTCTCATCCTATTGGCTGATTTGAATTGGAAGAATCAAATCCGCCAATAGGAATTCAAGGGACGCCATCTTTAATCTCGTACCTTGAATTTACTATTCAGTGTACGGCGGAAATCATACGAAGAGGATCCTCCACTCTCCATGGCTCCACAGTCGCCGGTCTTTAGTTCCAGGGTCGCCGATCTTCAGCTCTGCGGTCTTCAGTCTTCAGCTCCGCTCCACGCAGGATGTTCCTGGAAGAAGAAGAGGTTGCGCTTGGAAGAAAACTTCACCGCCTGGAAGAGGACCTTCTCCGCCGCACTTCAGGAACCGTCAGTACCAACTTGGGGGTTAGACTTAAGATTTTTTAAGGTTTTTTTGGGGGATTTGTTTTAGTTAGATTAGGGATGGGTAGAAAAAGAGCTAAATGCTCTTTTAAGGGCAATGCCCAAACAAATGCCCTTTTTAGGGCAATGGGTAGTTTAGGTTTTTTAGTGTTAGGTTATTTTATTTGGGGGGGGTTGGTTGGTGGGGGGGTTTATTGTTAGGGGGGCTTTGTGTATTTTCTTGAAAAAAAGCTGATTATCTTGGGGCAATAAGGGTGTTTTTATTGTGGGGGGTCATTTTAATTTTTATAGGGATTAGGTTTAATTTTGATAAATTTGGTTATTTGATTTTTTTTATTTTCTGTAATGTTAGCTTTTTTATTTTTTGTAAACTTATTTTTTTGTTTTTTTGTTACTTTAGAATGTATTAGTTTAGGTAATATGGGTTTATTTAATGGGGTATTAGGTTAGGGGGTGTTAGGTTAGTGTACTGTACTTAGTTATCTAAATAGTTATTTGCGTTGTGGGTTTTGGCAGTTTAAAGGGTTAATAAGTTAAATAGGTTTATTGCGATGTAGGGGTTTTGCGGTTTAGGGGTTAATAGGGTAAATAGGTTTATTGCAATGTAGGGGTTTTGCGGTTTAGGGGTTATGTATATAAAGAAATATACTTAAAGTAGATATAATTTAAAGAGAAGAAACTTTGGCCCCTATTTAACAAAGGTCTTGCGGACCTGATCCGACAGTTTGGATCAGGTCCGCAAGACCTTGCTGAATGCGGAGAGCAATACGCTCTCCGTATTCAGCATTGCACCAGCAGCTCACAAGAGCTGCTGGTGCAACGCCACCCCCTGCAGACTCGCGGCCAATCGGCCGGCAGCAAGGGGGTGTCAATCAACACGATCGTACTCGATCGGGTTGATTTCCGGCGATGTCTGTCCGCCTTCTCAGAGCAGGCGGACAGGGTTATGGAGCAGCGGTCTTTGTGACCGATGCTTCATAATTGCTGTTTCTGGCGAGCCTACAGGCTCGCCAGAAACACGGGGCATCGAGCTCCATTCGGAGCTTGATAGATAGGCCCCTTTGTATTTATTTAGGACAGTAGTTTGTCTAGAGTGTGGCTATATCTGTAGTTTATTATATAGAAAATATTTTTGATATATTTAAGATAGTAGTCCATTAAAATTATAGTATTGCTACACCTGTAGCTTAAATTTTTATATAAAAGAAGAGTTACAAAATACGTTGTTTCTACATCTGTAGTTTAAAAAATATTAGACTGCCCTCTGGGCAGGCTTATCGACTAGTACCTAAATATAATCATAAATATAGGTATAGATATATATTTTACAAAAAAAAGATCATGTATATATATGTATATATATATATATATATATATATATATATATATATATATATATATATATATATAAATATGTATTTAAGAATAAATTGTAACATTGGAAGGTGAAATGAATATTTAATGTCAGGATAGCACACATCGTTAAACATAATTGGGTTTGCGTAACTTGTTGAGTGCTAGTTTAATTTCCCACTTTTTGTACTACATTGAAATCTATGAGGGAATTTGTTAAAGCAATATCGATATTCTAAGCTCGGGTTAACGCGTGTGCAAAAACATTTTACTTTCAACTTGTAATACGAATGCTTCCCGATACGCACAAAAAGCTACTTCTAGCGGAGTTAAAGTGCAAGCTGGAGCGATAAATAGCACTTCACTCGTAATCTAGCCACCTTAATTGCTTTCTCCAAGTATAGTACAAAGTTTAAGTGAAAAAGGGAGACATGCAAATTGTACTATAAGTACTCAAGTTTACAGTTTATAAGAGATTGTCCTCATTAGTTGCACAAATCCTGTATGGCTTAGTTTCCAAGAGATAACAGAAACTGCACCATTAGGCATTGAAAGCTTTTTATCTTCTATGGGTTATTGTTATTGACTATTTGACACATAGGAATCCTACTTCTGCTATTAATAGCTCCTGTATTAACTACGAAAAGAACATCCTGCGTATGTTGGATGTTGATTCTCAAATACAATGTGTATGCGTGAAACAGAGAAAAGACTATGCTGTGTTGCTCTCACTGTATATTGTTCTTTGTATAGGAGCAATTAAATTGTTTATAAGTTATGTAAAAGTATGGACGATATGAAGCCAACTATCTTGAGCTAGTGAGTTACTGCCTTGTGTGACATCTAAAGCTGACTTGTTGGCAAAAGTCTGTAAAATAATCCCTAGTGCTCAACATCACTGCATGTGATTCATTTTCCACATCTTCTTGTCTGTTTTTCCTCTAATTAAGCACAGTATTGTTAGCCCTAGGTCAAGAACTTCTTCAGCAAATAAATGTCATTTTGTACAGTGGTTCTCCACTCTTATACAAGATAGTGGTTCTATTTGAATGACTGCAACATTCACCTTTGACCAGTAATATTAATAAAATCTTTATTTAAAATGCACAATAAATAAATATATCTAATCATATACACTCAAAAATGAAGGCTTTACTAAAAATTATTTTTAGAAAACATGCAAGATTCAGGTAATTGCAAAAGTTTTCTTTCAATATATGAATGGAGTAGGTGAGTTTAAAAATGTTTTAAATGTAATAATACTTTGTATGCTGCAATTTGTTTTAAAAGCCAAGATACACCCATCCCCGATTTGCCTTGTTTGAAGTAAGCAAATCAGTACTTGCAACTAATGTTTTGTTTAATAATTTTTGACATGTCAATGGCTACATATGAGCCATTTTTTATGTTGACCTGATCAAAATCAGCAATTTTCATTGTTTATTAGCCCTTCTTTTTACATTGTTAGTTTAATGAAAAATGGCACTATATTTATTCATTAATATGTACCAGTCCTTTTTGACTGATAATAATCTAAATTCTCCATACTAACGGCTAGATTTGGAGTTTGGCGGTAAAAGGGCTGTTAACGCTCCGCGGGTTTTTTTCTGGCCGCACCATAAATTTAACTCTGGTATCGAGAGTTCAAACAAATGCTGCGTTAGGCTCCAAAAAAGGAGCGTAGAGCATTTTTACCGCAAATACAACTCTCGATACCAGAGTTGCTTACGGACGCGGCCGGCCTCAAAAACGTGCTCGTGCACGATTCTCCCATAGGAAACAATGGGGCTGTTTGAGCTGAAAAAAAACCTAACACCTGCAAAAAAGCAGCGTTCAGCTCCTAACGCAGCCCCATTGTTTCCTATGGGGAAACACTTCCTACGTCTGCACCTAACACTCTAACATGTACCCCGAGTCTAAACACCCCTAACCTTACACTTATTAACCCCTAATCTGCCGCCCCCGCTATCGCTGACCCCTGCATTACACTTTTAACCCCTAATCTGCCGCTCCGTAAACCGCCGCCACCTACGTTATCCCTATGTACCCCTAATCTGCTGCCCTAACATCGCCGACCCCTATGTTATATTTATTAACCCCTAATCTGCCCCCCACAACGTCGCCGACACCTACCTACACTTATTAACCCCTAATCTGCCGACCGGACCTGAGCGCTACTATAATAAGGTTATTAACCCCTAATCCGCCTCACTAACCCTATCATAAATAGTATTAACCCCTAATCTGCCCTCCCTAACATCGCCGACACCTACCTTCAATTATTAACCCCTAATCTGCCGACCGGAGCTCACCGCTATTCTAATAAATGTATTAACCCCTAAAGCTAAGTCTAACCCTAACACTAACACCCCCCTAAGTTAAATATAATTTTTATCTAACGAAATAAATTAACTCTTATTAAATAAATGATTCCTATTTAAAGCTAAATACTTACCTGTAAAATAAATCCTAATATAGCTACAATATAAATTACATTTATATTATAGCTATTTTAGGATTAATATTTATTTTACAGGTAACTTTGTATTTATTTTAACCAGGTACAATAGCTATTAAATAGTTAAGAACTATTTAATAGTTACCTAGTTAAAATAATTACAAATTTACCTGTAAAATAAATCCTAACCTAAGTTATAATTAAACCTAACACTACCCTATCAATAAAATAATTAAATAAACTACCTACAATTACCTACAATTAACCTAACACTACACTATCAATAAATTAATTAAACACAATTGCTACAAATAAATACAATTAAATAAACTATCTAAAGTACAAAAAATAAAAAAGAACTAAGTTACAGAAAATAAAAAAATATTTACAAACATAAGAAAAATATTACAACAATTTTAAACTAATTACACCTATTCTAAGCCCCCTAATAAAATAACAAAGACCCCCAAAATAAAAAATTCCCTACCCTATTCTAAAATACAACAATTACAAGCTCTTTTACCTTACCAGCCCTGAACAGGGCCCTTTGCGGGGCATGCCCCAAGAATTTCAGCTCTTTTGCCTGTAAAAAAAAACATACAATACCCCCCCCCAACATTACAACCCACCACCCACATACCCCTAATCTAACCCAAACCCCCCTTAAATAAACCTAACACTAATCCCCTGAAGATCTTCCTACCTTGTCTTCACCATCCAGGTATCACCGATCCGTCCTGGCTCCAAGATCTTCATCCAACCCAAGCGGGGGTTGGCGATCCATAATCCGGTGCTCCAAAGTCTTCCTCCTATCCGGCAAGAAGAGGACATCCGGACCGGCAAACATCTTCTCCAAGCGGCATCTTCTATGTTCTTCCATCCGATGACGACCGGCTCCATCTTGAAGACCTCCAGCGCGGATCCATCCTCTTCTTCCGACGACTAGACGACGAATGACGGTTCCTTTAAGGGACGTCATCCAAGATGGCGTCCCTCGAATTCCGATTGGCTGATAGGATTCTATCAGCCAATCGGAATTAAGGTAGGAATTTTCTGATTGGCTGATGGAATCAGCCAATCAGAATCAAGTTCAATCCGATTGGCTGATCCAATCAGCCAATCAGATTGAGCTCGCATTGTATTGGCTGATCGGAACAGCTAATAGAATGCGAGCTCAATTTGATTGGCTGATTGGATCAGCCAATCGGATTGAACTTGATTCTGATTGGCTGATTCCATCAGCCAATCAGAAAATTCCTACCTTAATTCCGATTGGCTGATAGAATCCTATCAGCCAATCGGAATTCGAGGGACGCCATCTTGGATGACGTCCCTTAAAGGAACCGTCATTCGTCGTCTAGTCGTCGGAAGAAGAGGATGGATCCGCGCTGGAGGTCTTCAAGATGGAGCCGGTCGTCATCGGATGGAAGAACATAGAAGATGCCGCTTGGAGAAGATGTTTGCCGGTCCGGATGTCCTCTTCTTGCCGGATAGGAGGAAGACTTTGGAGCACCGGATTATGGATCGCCAACCCCCGCTTGGGTTGGATGAAGATCTTGGAGCCAGGACGGATCGGTGATACCTGGATGGTGAAGACAAGGTAGGAAGATCTTCAGGGGATTAGTGTTAGGTTTATTTAAGGGGGGTTTGGGTTAGATTAGGGGTATGTGGGTGGTGGGTTGTAATGTTGGGGGGGGGGGGTATTGTATGTTTTCTTTTACAGGCAAAAGAGCTGAACTTCTTGGGGCATGCCCCGCAAAGGGCCCTGTTCAGGGCTGGTAAGGTAAAAGAGCTTGTAACTTTTTAAATTTAGAATAGGGTAGGGAATTTTTTATTTTGTGGGTCTTTGTTATTTTATTAGGGGGCTTAGAGTAGGTGTAATTAGTTTAAAATTGTTGTAATATTTTTCTTATGTTTGTAAATATTTTTTTATTTTCTGTAACTTAGTTCTTTTTTATTTTTTGTACTTTAGATAGTTTATTTAATTGTATTTATTTGTAGCAATTGTGTTTAATTAATTTATTGATAGTGTAGTGTTAGGTTAATTGTAGGTAATTGTAGGTAGTTTATTTAATTATTTTATTGATAGGGTAGTGTTAGGTTTAATTATATCTTAGGTTAGGATTTATTTTACAGGTAAATTTGTAATTATTTTAACTAGGTAACTATTAAATAGTTCTTAACTATTTAATAGCTATTGTACCTGGTTAAAATAAATACAAAGTTACCTGTAAAATAAATATTAATCCTAAAATAGCTATAATATAAATGTAATTTATATTGTAGCTATATTAGGATTTATTTTACAGGTAAGTATTTAGCTTTAAATAGGAATCATTTATTTAATAAGAGTTAATTTATTTCGTTAGATAAAAATTATATTTAACTTAGGGGGGTGTTAGTGTTAGGGTTAGACTTAGCTTTAGGGGTTAATACATTTATTAGAATAGCGGTGAGCTCCGGTCGGCAGATTAGGGGTTAATAATTGAAGGTAGGTGTCGGCGATGTTAGGGAGGGCAGATTAGGGGTTAATACTATTTATGATAGGGTTAGTGAGGCGGATTAGGGGTTAATAACTTTATTATAGTAGCGCTCAGGTCCGCTCGGCAGATTAGGGGTTAATAAGTGTAGGTAGGTGTCGGCGACGTTGTGGGGGGCAGATTAGGGGTTAATAAATATAACATAGGGGTCGGCGATGTTAGGGGCAGAAGATTAGGGGTACATAGGGATAACGTAGGTGGCGGCGATTTGCGGTCGGAAGATTAGGGGTTAATTATTTTAAGTAGCTTGCGGCGACGTTGTGTGGGGCAAGTTAGGGGTTAATAAATATAATATAGGGGTCGGCGGGGTTAGGGGCAGCAGATTAGGGGTACATAAGTATAACGTAGGTGGCGGTCGGCAGATTAGGGGTTAAAAATTTTAATTGAGTGGTGGCGATGTGGGGGGACCTCGGTTTAGGGGTACATAGGTAGTTTATGGGTGTTAGTGTAGTTTAGGGTACAGTAGTTAAGAGCTTTATGAACCGGCGTTAGCCAGAAAGCTCTTAACTCCTGCTTTTTTCAGGCGGCTGGAATCTTGTCGTTAGAGCTCTAACGCTCACTGCAGAAACGACTCTAAATACCAGCGTTAGAAAGATCCCATTGAAAAGATAGGCTACGCAAATGGCGTAGGGGGATCTGCGGTATGGAAAAGTCGCGGCTGTAAAGTGAGCGTTAGACCCTTTAATCACTGACTCCAAATACCAGCGGGCGGCCAAAACCAGCGTTAGGAGCCTCTAACGCTGGTTTTGACGGCTACCGCCGAACTCTAAATCTAGGCCTAAATGACCATTTAGAGAGCCATTTTTTACTTATTGAATCCCACAGCTAAATGGACTTCATAAACCAATAATATTCAAATAAAAAATAATATATATATATATATATATATATATATATATATATATAAAATATATTCACCCCTGCATTTCTGTCAGATAGTGCACCAATTTGCCCAGAAAATTGTTGCAATTACAAATGCTTATGGATTCTCATGTTTATTTCTTTTGTTAGTATTGGTATGACACAAAAAGGTAGAGAACAAAAAAGCCAAATCTAACACATTCCACGCAAAACTCCAAAAATGGACTTGACAAAATTATTGGCACCCTCAATTTAATATTTGGTAGCACACCCCTTGAAAAAAATAACTGAAATCAATCGCTTCCTGTAACCATTACTGAGTTTCTTACACCTCTCTACTGGAATTTTGGACCACTCTTCTTTCGCCAACTGCTGCAGGTCTCTCAGATTGGAAGGGTTCCTTTTCCCAACTGCGAATCTCTCCACAGGTGTTCTCTGGGATTGAGTTCTGGACTCATTGCTGGCCAGTTCATTACTCTCCACCGCTTTGACTTAAACAATTTCTTGATGATTTTTGACGTGTGCTTTGGGTCATTGTCCTGCTGTAAGACCCATGACCTCTGACAGAGACCCAACTATCTGACACTTGGCCCTACATTGACCACAGGATTCTTTGGTAGTGTTCAGATTTCATAATTCCATGCACACAGTCAAGACATCCAGTGCCTGAAGCAGCAAAGCAACCACAAAACATCAGTGAACCTCTACCATGTTTGACTGTAGGGACTGTATTCTTTTCTTTAACAGCCTCTTTTCTTTTTCTGAAAACAGTAGAATGATGGGCTTTACCAAAAAGCTTTAATTTTGTTATGTCTGTCCAAAGCACATTCTCCCAAAAGGATTTTGGCTTCCTCAGGTAAGTTTTGACAAACTCCAATCTGTTTTTTTATGTTTCTGTGCCAGCAGTGGGGCTTCCTGGGTCTCCTACCATAGCACCCCATTTAATTCAGATGGTGACGTATAGGGCAAGCTGACACTATACAATCCTTAATTGCAATCTTTGATAAATTTTTCTCTTTCGTCCACGTCCAGGGAGATTAGCTACAGTGCCATGGGCTGTAAACTTCTTGACAATGTTGCGCACAGTGGACACAGGAACATTAAGATCTCTGGAGATGGACTTGTAACCTTGAGATTGTCCATGCTTTTCCACAATTTTTGTTCTAATATCCTCTGAAAATTCTTTGCTGCTCTTTCTCTTCTCCATGCTCAGTGAAACAGAAAGGTTAAGTCAATTTTTCACCATTTAAACTGTTTACTGCCGGTGTGATTTCTAAATTGTCACCACCCGTTAATTGATACAGGTGAGTTTAATTACAAATTACAGGAGCATCACAAACTTGGAATGCAATTATTTCTTACAATTTTGAGAAGGTGCCAGTAATTTTTCCAGTCTATTTTTTTTTTGCGTGGAGTGTGTCAGATTTGGCTTTATTTTCTCCACTTTTTTGTGTCATACCAATACAAACAAAAGAAATAAACATGAGAATACCTAAACATTTGTAATTGCAGCAATTTTCTGGGTGAAGTGGTACATTATCTGATGCAGGGGTGAACTCGCCAACTGTTAACAGCGACCGGGTGCACTACTAACAGCATTTTCATGCAAAAATGTATAAAAACCAGGGTCCGGCTGTAGTCCCAATATAGGTTCCCAATAAGTAGGCACTCTGTAAGATAACAAAGCCTTTATTGTACTAAACAGTGTCACAGCTTCATGCCCTTAAACCATAATGTTATAGCTCTAAACTAGAGCCTTTGTCACATGGAGGCATATAACATGTAAAATGTGCAACAAATGATCAACTTAAATACCCAACTTAATTACCTCATTAAACTCTGGTGTCCGAGATATACACCAAGCCACTAAATGACATCATAACTGTTCGCCAGTTACCATACTAACCAATAAATACAACACAATATGTCAGTGTCCACAGAGCTTTAGTGATCGTGGTACTAGCCATACATAATCAGTTCACATCATCCAATCGTGAAGACAAAATAAACGTACAAATTAATTTAAATTAATTTAAAACTAAAAGACTTAAGCAAAAAACATAACATATAATAGCGCACAATGATAAGTATTAGAATAACCTTATGAAAATAGTATTAAACTAATAAAACTATTAAACTAAAATTAAACTAAGTACCAATTAACCCTTTCAGTGCTAATGACGGCTCTGAGCCGTCACAGAGTTTCTCACTCTGGTGCTAATGACGGCTCAGAGCCGTCATGAGCACTCTCCCACCTTGAGGGAGATCTGGGGGCTCCTTACTGCTCCTACCCTGGCAATTGTGCCTGTAGAGTGAGAGGCATCGCCGGGGCTTCACGTGATGCACGGTGACGTCACGCGCAATTACGTGATGATGTCACCTCGCAACATTATTTATACTTAACAATGTTAAGTATAGGAGGAGGCATGCTGCTTAGAAGCCTGTATCTCAGGCATCTAAGCAGCTACAGACCCCCAAGGCCCACTGTTGGAAAGGTAATCGCCTAATCTTTCCAACAGTGTAAGTCTTGTCTGTGTGGTGGACGATCACATGAAGAGGACCTCCACATCGAATCGATGGACCTCCGCCTCCACCTGGACCTCCGCCTTTGACCTCCGCTCTGGACCTTCGCCAGGACCTCCGCCTTGGACCTTCACCTGGACCTCCACGCATCGACCGCTCAGCCTCCGTAGGGATGAAGAAGATGCCGGTCCCGCGATGGATGAAGATGGAGCCGCCAGGATGAAGATCGTTCAAGCGGGACTTCAAAAACTGTGAGTACCTAAAGAGGGTACCTAAAGAGTTAGTGTTAGGTTTTTTTTTATTTTTTTGGGGGGTGTTTTTTTTTTTAGATTAGGGTGGGCACTCTTAAGAGCTGAATGCCCTTTTAAGGGCAACAAGTTAGCTGAATGCCCTTTTCAGGGCAATGCCCACACAAATGCCCTTTTCAGGGCAATGGGTTGATTAGGTTTTTTAGATAGTTTTTTTTTTATTTTGTGGGTTTGGGGGGGGGGTGGGGTTTTGTAATGTTAGTGGGTCTTTGTATTTTTTTTTCAGAAAAAGTGCTGATATCTTTAGGGCAATGCCCTACAAAATGCCCTTTTAAGGGCTATTGGTAGTTTATTCTAGATTAGGGTTTTTTATTTTTTTATTTTTTAAATTGGGTATTAGAATAGGAATCATTTTTATTATTTTGAATACTTTGTTTGTTATTTTGTGTAATGTTTTTTTTTTTCTTTTTGGGGTGGGGGTTGTGCATTTCATAAAAGAGCTGAATGCCCTTTTAAGGGCAGGAAAAGAGCTGACTGCCCTTTTAAGGACAATGCCCATACAAATGCCCTTTTCAGGGCAATGGGTAGATTAGATTTTACTTTATTTTTAATTTTGTCTGTTTGGGAGGTGGGGTTTTTATACTGTTAGGGGTGTTTGTTTTTTCTTTGTAGGAAAAGAGTTGTTATCTTTAGGGCAATGCCCTACAAAAAGGCCCTTTTAAGGGCCCTTGGTAGTTTATTATAGATTAGGGTTTTTTATTTTGGGGTGTTTTTTTTTTTTTTTAAAGGGTATTAGAATAGGAATACTTTTTATTATTTTGGATAATTTCGTTTGTTATTTCTTGGAATGGTAGGTTTTTTTATTTTTAGTAATTTTAGTGTTTTTTATTTTTTGTAATGTTACGTTTTAGTGTAAGGCAGCTTAGGTTTTATTTTACAGGTAAGTTTGTATTTATTTTAACTATGCAGTTAGTAAATAGTTAATAACTATTTACTAATTAGTCTACCTAGTTAAAATAAATACAAACTTACCTGTGAAAAAAATAAAACCTAAGCTAGCTACAATATAACTATTAGTTATACTGTAGCTAACTTAGGTTTTATTTTACAGGTAAGTATGTATTTAGTTTTAAATAGGTATTATTTAGTTAATAATTGTAACTTTAATTTAGCTCTATTTTAATTATGTTAAAGTTAGGGGGTGTTAGGGTTAGGTTTAGGGGTTAATAGTTTAATTTCGGTTGTTGCGATGTGGGGGGCTTGCGGTTTAGGGGTTAATAGCTTTATTTAGTGGCGGTGATGTTGGGGAGCAGCAGAATAGGGGTTAATATATTTATTATAGTGTGGGCGATGTAGGGGTGTAAGGGAATAGGGGTTAATAACTTTAGTATAGTGGTGGCGATATCGGGAGCGTCAGATTAGGGGTTAATAGATTTATTTATGTGTCGGCGATGTCGGGAGCAGCAGATTAGTGGTTAATAACATTATGTAGCTATCAGCGATGTCGGGTGCGGCAGATGAGGGGTGTTTAGACGTGGGGTTTATGTTAGGGTGTTAGGTTTAAACTTTACTTTTTTTTCCCCATATACATCAATAGGGCTGCGTTACGGAGCTTTTCATTCCGCGATCGCAGGTGTTAGTTTTTTTTCTAATCTGCTCTCCCCATTGATGCACAAGCACGTCAAAACAGCGCTTGTATTTTGTGCGGTATGGAGCTAAACGCAGCCATATAGCATGCCCAAGCCGGCTATTTCAAAACTTGTAATGGCTGCGCTATAGAGAGTGAAATAACGCAACTTTTGTTGCATTCGTTAAATTCCCTATGGTGCGCATAACTCGTAATCTACCTGATAATTATTTATAGAAACAGATGTAGTCCACAACTGTGTTCAAACCCTACATGATCAATAAGAATCATTCTCCGTGAGGATATATATATATATATATATATATATATATGTGATTATGCTAATCATTATCCAAAATAAAAGCCCCCCCAAATAAAAACACCCCCTAATCTAATGCTAAACTACCAATAGCCCTTAAAATGGCTTTTTGTAGGGCATTGCCCTGAGTTAAACAGCTCTTTTGCAGTTACAAAAAATTCTAAGTCCCCCCTAACAGTAAAACCAACCACCCACCAAACCCTCCAAAATAAATAAACCTAACACTAAAAAACCTAAACTATCCATTGCCCTGAAAATGGCATTTGTATGGGCATTGTCCTTAAAAGGGTATTCAGCTCTTTTAAGAAGTGCCCTTAATCTAAAAAACAAAAAACAAAAAAAATGTTTTAAAAACACCTAAGTCTAACCCCCCAAAATTAAAAAAATAAACCTAAATTTAAAATTACAGAAAATAAAAAAATCTAATATTACAGAAAATAAAAAACAAACGACTAGATTATGAGTTATGTGTTATGAGTGAAAAAGCCTCATAACGCTGCTTTTTCACTACCGCTGGTATTACGAGTTTTGCAGGTATAGCTGTACCGCACACTTTTTTGGCCTTAACGCAATGTAACTACCGCTCCTTTCAAAAAGTCCTTTTTCAATGGAACTTCCATAGCGTCGGTATTATGAGTTTTGCCTGGGAGGCCAAAAAACGAGCGGTACACCCTATACTGTCAAGATTCGTACCGCCATCTTAAGTCTGTAGGATAAAACTCATAACTAAATTGTTACAAAGTACATTAACACCCATAAACTACCTATTAACCCATAAACCGAGTCCCTCCCGCATTGCAAAAACTAAAATAAAATTATTAACCCCTAATCTGCCACTCTGGTCATTGCCACCACTATAATAAACATATTAACCCCTAAAACGCTGCACTCCTGCATCGCAAACACTAGTTAAATATTATTAACCCCTAATCTGCTGCCCCCACCGCCGCCACTATACTAAAGTTATTAACCCCTAAACCTAACCCTAAATCTAACCTTAACACCCCTAACTTTAATATAATTAAAATAAATCTAAATAGAAATTACTATCATTAACTAAATAATTCATATTTAAAACTAAATACTTACCTTTAAAATAAATCCTAAACTAGCTACAATATAACTAATAGTTACATTGTAGCTATCTTAGGTTTTATTTTTATTTCACAGGCAAGTTTGTATTTATTTTAACTAGGTAGACTAGTTAGTAAATAGTTATTAACTATTTACTAGCTACCTAGTTCAAATAAATACAAATGTACCTGTAAAATAAAACCTAACCTGAGTTACACAACTAACATTACTCTACAATTAAATCAATTACATTAATTAAATACAATTAATTAAATAACAAAAAAATAAACACTAAATTACACAAATTAAAAAAGAAATTATCAAATATTTAAACTAATTACACCTAATCTAATCAAAATAAAAAACCTAGCCTAAACTAAACTGCCAATAGCCCTTAAAAGGGCCTTTTGCAGGGCATTGCCCCAAAGAAATCAGCTCTTTTACCTGTAAAAAAATACAAACAACCCCCAATAGTAAAACCCACCACCCAAACAACCAAACCCCCCAAATAAAATCCTATCTAAAAAACCTAAGCTCCCCATTGCCCTGAAAAGGGCATTTGGATGGGCATTGCCCTTAAAAGGGCATTTAGCTATTTTCCATTGCCCAAACTCTAAGCTAAAAATAAAACCCACCCAATAAACCCTTAAAAAAACTAACACTAACCCCCGAAGATCCACTTACAGTTTTTGAAGACCGGACATCCATCCTCATCAAACCGGGAGAAGTCTTCATCCAAGTGGGCAGATGTCCTCAACGAAGCCAGGAGAATCTTCATTCAAGTGGCAAGAAGTAGTCCTCCAGGCGGGCAGAAGTCTTCATCCAGACGGCATCTTCTATCTTCATCCTTCCGACGCGGATGAACAGCCAGTAGAATGTGAGCTCAATCCTATTGGCTGATTGCATCAGCCAATAGGATTTTTTCAGCTTTAATTCCGATTGGCTGATAGAATTCTATCAGCCAATCGGAATTCAAGGGATGCCATCTTGGATGACGTCCCTTAAAGGAACCTTCATTCTTTAGTAGCCATCAACAGAAGAGGATGCTCCGCGCCGGATGTCTTGAAGATGGAGCCGCTCTGCGTCGGAAGGATGAAGATAGAAGATGCCGTCTGGATGAAGACTTCTGCCCACCTGGAGGACCACTTCTTGCCGCTTGGATGAAGACTTCTCCCGGCTTCGTTGAGGACTTCTGCCCGTTTGGATTATGATTTCTCTCGGCTTGATGAGGATAGATGTCCGGTCTTAAAAAAGTGGATCTTCGGGGGTTAGTGTTAGGGTTTTTTAAGGGTTTTTTGGGTGGATTTTATTTTTAGCTTGAGAAAAAGAGCTGCCCCGCAAAAGGCCCCTTTAAGGGCTATTGGCAGTAAAGTTTAGGCTAGGTTTTTTTTTTATTTCTTTTGGGGGGCTTTTTATTTTGATAGGGCTATTAGATTAGGTGCAATTAGTTTAAATATTTGATAATTTCTTTTTTATTTGGTGTAATTTAGTGTTTATTTATTTTTTTTTTAATTAATGTAATTGATTTAATTGTAGTGTAAAGTTAGGTGTTAGTGTAAGACAGGTTAGGTTTTATTTTACAGGTAAATTTGTATTTATTTTAACTAGGTAGTTAGTAAAAAGTTAATAACTATTTACTAACTAGTCTACCTAGTTAAAATAAATACAAACTTACCTGTGAAATAAAAATAAACCTAAGATAGCTACAATATAACTATTATTTATATTGTAGCTCGGTTAGGTTTTATTTTATAGGTATTTTGTTTTAAATAGGAATTATTTAGGTATTAATTGTAATTTTTATTTAGAGTTAGGGGTGTTAGGGTTAGGGTTATGTTAGGGTTAATGTTAGACTTAGGGTTAGGTTTAGGGGTTAATAACTTTAGTATAGTGGTGGCGACATTGGTGGCGACATTGGTGGAGGCAGATTAGGGATTAATAAGTGTAGGTAGGTAGCGACGACATTGGGGGCAGCAGAATAGGGGTTAATAAGTGTAATGTAGGTAGCGATGACATTGGGGCAGCAGATTAGGGGTTAATAAGTATAGGTAGGTGGCAGTAATGTTGGGGACGGCAGAGTAGGGGTTAATAAGTGTAATGTAGGTGTCTGGGATGTCAGGGGCAGCAGATTAGGGGTGTTTAGACTCAAGGTTTATGTTAGGGTGTTAGGTGTAAACATACATTTTCTTTCTTCATAGGAATCAATGGGGCTGTGTTACGGAGCTTTACACTCCTTTATTAGAGGTGGTTTTTTTTGTTTTTTTTAGTCGGCTCTCCACATTGATGTATATGGGGAAATCGTGCCCGAGCACGGAAAACCAGCTCAAAGCAGCGTTGGCATTTGTGTGCGGTATGGAGCTCAACGCTGCCATATTGCCTGCTAACGTCGGGTTTTTGCAAACCTGTAATAGCAGCACTATAGGGAGGTGAGCGGTGACAATAACTTGCAAATTATTACCGAGCTGCTCATAACGCAAAACTAGCAAAATTAGAAAAATTTAAAAAATTAAACCTAATCCCTATGAAAATAAAAATGCCACCCAAAATAAAAACACCCCCTAATCTAAGAATAAACTACCAATAGCCCTTAAAAGGGCTTTTTGTAAAGCATTTTACATTAAAAATAAACAAAGTCCCTCCTAAGAGTAAAACCCACCACCCACCAAACTCCCCAAAATAAAAAAACTAGTACTAAAAAACATAAACTATCCATTGCCCTTAAAAGGGCATTTGTATGGGCATTGCCCTTAATAGGGCATTCAGCTCTTTTGCTGCCTATCCCTAAAAAAAAATAAAAAAAAATAGAACTACAGAAAAAAATAAACTCATTATCCAAAATAAAAGCCCCCCAAAATAAAAACACACCCTATTCTAATTTTAAACTACCAATAGCCCTTAAAATGGCTTTTTGTAGGGCATTGCCCTAAGTTAAAAAGTTGACTTATTTGAATTTGAAAAATCAAATCAGCCAATAGGAATTCAAGGGATGCCATCTTTAATTGCGTCCCTTGAATTCACTATTCAGTGTACGGCGGAGATCGTACGAAGAGGATCCTCCACGCTCCATGGCTCTGCGGTCACCGGTCTTCAGTTCCAGGGTCGATGGTCTTCAGCTCCGCGGTCATTGGTCTTCAGCTCCACCCTCTGCTCCGCACCGGCATGTTCCTGGAGGAAGAAAGAAGAAGTCGTCGCTTGGAAGACTTCACCGCCTGGAACAGGACCTTCTCTGCCGGACTTCAGGAACCGTGATTACCAACCTGGGGGTTACACTTAGGTTTTTTTAAAAATTTATTGGGGGTTTGTTTTATTTAGATTAGGGATGGGCAATTCTTAAAAGAGCTAAATGCCCTTTTAAGGGCAGCGAAAGAGCTAAATGCCCTTTTAAGGGCAATGCCCATAGAAATGCCATTTTCAGGGCAATGGGTAGTTTAGGTTTTTTAGTGTTAGGTTTATTTATTTTGGAGGGTTTGGTGGGTGGTGGGTTTTACTGTTAGGGGGGACTTAGAATTTTTTGTAACTGTAAAAGAGCTGTTTAACTTAGGGCAATGCCCGGCAAAAAGCCCTTTTAAGGGCTATTGGTAGTTTAGCATTAGATTTGGGGGTGTTTTTATTTTGGGGGGCTTTTTTATTTTCATAGGGATTAGGTTTAATTTTTTTATTTTTATTTTTATAATGTTTTATTATTTTCTGTAATGTTAGCCTTTTTTATTTTTTGTAATTTTAGTTTAATTTAAACTTTTTTTATTTTAAAGTAATGTTAATTTTTTTTATTCCGTGTTTTTAATTTAGGTAATTGGGTTTAATTTAGGGGGTGTTAGGTTAGGGGGTGTTAGGGGGCTTAGTAATTTAATTAGCTATTTGCGTTGTGGGTTTTGGCGGTTTAAGGGGTTAATAGGGTAATTAGGTTTATTGCGATGTGGAGGTTTTGTGTTTTAGCGGTTAATAGGGTAATTAGGTTTATTGCAATCTGGGGGTTTTGCGGTTTAGGGGTTAATAAGGTAATTAGGTTTATTGCGATGTGGGGGTTTTGCGGTTTAGGGGTTAATAGGGTAATTAGGTTTATTGCGATGTGGGGTTTTGCGGTTTAGGGGTTAATAGGGTAATTCGATTTATTGCAATGTGGGGGTTTTGCGGTTTTGGGGTTAATAGGTTAATTAGGTTTATTGCGATGTTGGAGGTTTACGATTTTGGGGTTAATAGGGTAACCAGGTTTATTGCGATGTAGGTGGTTGGCGGTTAAGGGTTTAATATGTTATCTTATTTGTGGATTAGGGGTTAATTACTTTATTATTTTGCAATGTGTGGGTTTGCGGTTTAGGTGTTTATACTTCGTGTGGGAGGTTAGGTTTTTTTTTGTCTGTAATGCTTCGTTTGCCTTCACTTCATCCCAGTGGATTTCTGATGAAAAAGACTGTTTCTAAGCTGATCCCAGGACAAATTATCAAAGAGAGGGGTAATTCTGTAACATTTAGTAGAGAATACAGACAGCAAACTTGTAAGCCTGTAAAGCAGAAAAGAGACTATTTGCAAATTTGTCATTAAAACTACTCCAGATTAAATAGTGAAACTAATAAAGCTTTATTCTAGTCTGTGTGCAACAAGAGGCAAATTCTACTCAGCAATGCAACATTGCAGCATTGTAATAACTGGTAGCAAGAATATACAGATGCCCTGATTAAGTAGCTGGTAGTCACACAAGTGGAGTTGCATTGTTTGTTGTGAGAGGAAAACATTGCCACTCATGCCTTACACCAGGAAATCCAGAGCCTGTCCAAGAGGCTTACAGAGATTTCTGCAGGAGCACCATGAAGTTACAGAGAGCTTGTGGTGAATAATCATCCTGTGGAACATGGTGGCTAAAGATGAGGTAAAGGCTTAGCTGATGGCATCTGAGAGAACCGCTGAATAGAAAGCTGACCTGTGAATGGGCGAGTTTACTTGCACTGATCCTGAGTGGTGAACCCCAGAAGCATACTATGATTAGGATCCAGAGCAAGCCGAGGAATATAGTTAAAGTTAAAAATCCTGGTACGCCTGAAAGTGACTAATGCAGTCTGTACTCCTGGGTATTACACCTGGAACTTCAATAAGAATAAAAAAGTAAAGTCATAGATGTTCATACTTACTACATATTACCAGAAATGTGCTAAAACTAGATACCAATTCTCCTAATTTTATTGTGATGGATTGGTTCATGCCAGTGGATCAGTCAGAGTGATCCACAAGCAATTGACCAGCTGTTGAAAAAACGTTTACTTCCAGCTCTGTTTTGTGCTAAATAGCACGCCACTTGTAATCTGGTGCTGTGTGTCTTATCTGATCCTATGACAAATTACCAAAGAAAGGGGTAATTATGTTTATCTATCTATCTATCTATCTATCTATCTATCATCTGTCTATCTATCTATCTATCTATCTATCATCTGTCTATCTATTCTCATTGCATAAATGGAAGTCTAAAAGGGAAAAAAAGGAACAGACAGGTAGAATGCTAACAAAAACTAGATTTAATATAGCTCTAATAAATGTGAGATCTTTTTCAAGATGTATTAAAGTGCTGTATGTCACCAAAGCCCCAGTGAGATGCTTCATAAAAAGACTCCAATTGCTTTCTGTATGAAGCAGATGTCAGGGAATTCCACTTTCAGACCCTTTTTTTAGATTGAATTTAGTAGGGAGTTGCATTGCCTCTGTGAGGTCTGTGAGCTGCTAGCCAGAATTTAAATACATCTAGGCCACGTATACTGGCACAGTGGAGACTAATGAGTGAGACTGAGGGATCACAATGGCATAAACAAGATACAGATTACACAGGGTGCATTTAGATATTCTAATATCGTCAGCAGGTCACATAACGACAACATTGAAATATGAAGAATGATGCTTAAGAAATTGTCTTTTAAATTAAAGGGACAGTAAACTTAAAACTAAACTTTCATGATTCAGATAGTGCGTGCAATTTTAAACAACTTTCCAATTTACTTTTATCATCAAATTTGCTTTGTTCCCTTGGTGGTATTTTTGAAAAGCTAAACCTAGCTTGGCTCAAACTGATTTCTAAACCGTTGAAAACCGCCTCTTAGCTCAGAGCATTTTGAAAGTTTTTCACAGTTAGACAGTGTTAGTTCATGTGTCATATAGATAACATTGTTCTCACTCCCGTGAAGTTATTTAGGAGTCTTCACTGATTGACTACACTGCATGTCTGTCAAAAGCACTTAGATAAGGAGGCTATTTGCTTAGATACGAGGTAATCACAGAAGTAAAAAGTATATTAATATAACTGTGTTGGTTATGCAAAACTGGGGAATGGGTAATAAAGGGATTATCTATCTTTTTAAATAAGAAACATTTTGGTCTATACTGTTCCTTTAAGGGTCCTTAACTAATTTTCAGGTTAGGGTAAAGCTTATTGTTTATTGGACAGTAAAGTCAAATTTAAACTTTTGTGATTCAGATCATGCATTTTTAAACAGTTTTCCATTTTATTTTTATCATCCAATTAGTAAACCTAGATAAGTTAATAGGATCTCAGGAACGTGCACCTGTATTTAACACTCTATAAAATTACTATTTGCAACAATTTGTAACATTGCTAATAATATTTTTGCAAACACTGTTGCTTTATAATGCTACAGACACCTGCAAGCTCCTGAGAGTTCCTAGATTCACTCTTCAAGAAAAAATACCAAAAGAACAAAGCAAATTTGATAATAGAAATACATTTTTTTTAAACTGCATGCTCTACATGACATATGTTGCAGTCCTGACATGAAGCCATAATATAAAACAAAGGGGCCGAATTATCAAGCTCCAAATGGAGCTTGATGCCCCTGTTTCCGTGCAAACCTAAAGACCACTGCTCCATAACTTGTCCGCCTGCTCTAAGTCTGCGAACATCAATCCGCCCAATCCTATACGATTGGGCTGATTTACACCCCCTGCTAGCGGCCAATTGGCCATGAATCTGCAGGAGGAGGCATTGCAAAAGCAGCTCACAAGAACTGCTTGTGCAATGATGAATGCCGACAGCATATGGTGTCGGCATTTATTGATGTGCGGCGGACATGATACGTTACATCATATCATGTCCGCTCGCACTTTCTTAAAGCGCCATAATACCCAAATGTTTAAACACTTGAAAGTGATGCAGCATAGCTGTAAAAAGCTGACTACAAAATATCACCTGAACATCTCTATGTAAAAAAGAAAGATATTTTACCTCAAAAGTTCCTCAGTAGCCACATCCCATTGTAAAGGATTTCTAAGCAGCATTTTAGTGTGTCTGTCCTGGGACAGCTGAAAGGATGAGCCTCGTGAACTCTCATATTATTTCACCAATCAGGTAAAGGAAGCTTACTATGAAATCTCATGAGAGTTAAGTCAAATCTCATGAGATCACAGTAAGAGTTCATGACCTCAGCACTGCTGATGCTGATTGGCTGCTGTTCATTTCTTCATTTTTTTTTTTTTACCTGCAGCTGGGAGCAGCTGAGTATAACTTTTTACACAGAACTTACTCTGCTGAGCTGAGGAGATTGGGAGGTAAAATATCTTCCTTTTTTATATAGAGATGCTCAGGTGTAACCTTACAGTGCTGGCAGGCTATACACTTGGAGAAGTGACATTTAAAGTGTCCTTTGACACTCAGCCAGCTGCTGCTGGCCCTCGTCCTGTCCTTTAATACACTAGGTGCCCCCATGTTTCCTATGGTACATGCTCTCTTTGGCACAAAATTACAGCAATTGGATATGTAGTCCTTAAGACTGTCCTCGGCTGAGAGGATTGGTAGAATTTATTTATACCCTGTCACTAAACGCCACTAAACTAAAATATTTAAAGGCAAGGTAAACTTGAGCGCACTTGTTAACTACCTTTTAAAGTACATAAAAAAATAGCCCAAGTTTCATTCATCATTTTCCATATATGTGTTTCTATTACCGCAATTCTTACTTTGAAAGTTGCATCCGACAAGAATTTCCCATCCGCCCGACTTTTTGATAAGAATGATTGACACTTGACTAATACTGTGTCCTCCAATCAGCGTTTTCCCCCCGGGGTGGTCAACACAGCATATACTACGTCATACGAGCACAGAGCGTATGCGTCCGACTCTAAGCTTCTACACTATTCACCATGCTAATTCATGAGACGCGCATGCTCCATGAGACTTACACTATACTTCTGAATCAAACAGCTGCACAGAGATCGATCTCTTTACAAGTGAGTAAAAGCAATTTGATACTGCTCATTGAATACAATGTATCTGCCAAAAGTTGCGCATGCACATATGAAAATATACCCAAGCATGTACAAAATGCTGACGTAGAGAGTGGGTGGGTCGGGTCTCTTCGATGAGACACAGAAAAGCGGAAGTACAAGCGGGGAGAAGTTTGAGAAGAAACAGTAGGGATAATAAAACATATTTTTCGTAAAAACAATAATTTGAACCATTATAAAAACTTAGCGAATGCATTGCAATGTTAAAGAGCAAACTATAGGTGTTTTCATATGCAGCTAACTTTACCTTTACTTTAACCCCTATCCCGCCACTCCAGGACCCCACCACAACTAAATAAAAGTATTAACCCCTATTCCACCACTCCCGGACCCTGCCGCAACTAAATACAAGTATTAACCCCTATTCCGCCGCTCCTGGACCCCACCTCAACTAAATAAATGTATTAACCCCTAAACCCCTGGCTTCCCACATAACTACCACTAACTAAACCTGTTAACCCCTAAACCGTCAGCCCCCACATCACCATAAACTAAATTAAGCTATTAACCCCTAAACCTAACAACCCGCTAACTTTACATTAAAATTACAAGATCCCTATCTTATAATAATCTTATAATAACTTAAAACTTACCTGTAGAATTAAACTATATTAAACTTAACCTACCCTAACTATTAAACTAAAATTACATTAAACTACCAATTAAATTAACTATATTACATATTAAAAAAAAAAAAAACTAACCCTACTCAAATTATTTAAATCTACTATTAAAAATTACTAAATTACAAAAAAAAACACTAAGTTACAAAAACAAACACTGTTACAAAAAAAACACAGTATCAAAAATAAAAATGAATTACACCTAATCTAATAGCCCTATCAAAATAAAAAAGCCCCCCCCAAAAAAAAATAAAAAAACCCTAGCCTACAATAAACTACCAAGGGCCTTTTGCGGGGCATTGCCCCAAAGAAATCAGCTCTTATACCTATAAAAAAATACAAACACCCCACAATAGTAAAACCCACCACCCAACCAACAAACCCCCCAAATAAAAATCCTATCTAAAAAACCTAAGCTCCCCATTGCCCATTGCCCAGAAAAGGGCATTTGTATGGGCATTGCCCTTAAAAGGGCATTTAGCTCTTTTACATGCCCAGACCCTATTCTAAAAATAAAACCAACCCACAAAACCCTTAAATAAACCTAACACTAACCCCCTGAAGATCCACTTACAGTTTTTGAAGTTCCACTTGAAGGATCCATCCAGCCTGCAAGAAGTCTTCATTCAGACGGCAAGAAGTCTTCATTCAGACGGCCTCTTCAATCTTCAGCCAGCCGGCAAAGTATTCATCAATGTGCCCTCTTCTATCTTCATCCATCCAGCGCGGAGCATATCAGGTCCATCCTGAAGACATCCAGCAAGGAACTCCTCTTCAAAACAGTCTTTGCCGTAAACTGGATCTTGAATGCAAGTGACGTCATCCAAGATGGCATCTCTTGCATTCCTTTTAGCTGAAAGGTTCCAATCAGCCAATAGGATTAAAGCTGCTAAAATCCTATTGGCTGTTCCAATCAGCCAATAGGATTTGAGCAGCTCTCATCCTATTGGCGGTTCCAATCAACTGTATAACCATGAAGGAAAATATATAAACTAGATATATGCACAGACAAAAAAGTTATTTGTTTTTTTCATATAATAAACCAGAATGTCTTTGTTAACAAAAATTATTTTTGTCTGCTATAACAAAGCAGTGGCTTGTGCAATGTTAAATGCAAGCAGTGTAATAAATGGAGCCCTATTTGTTGTCAACATTAACGCTGATGATCACAATCCATCTGACCTCATGTAAATATGATGGGTGTTATAAAGGTCAGCTTTCCAGATTAAATATGATGGCAGTTATCAAGGTCAGATTTCCAGATTAAATATGATGGCAGTTATCAAGGTTAGGTTTCCAGATTAAATATGGTGGCAGTTATCAAGGTCAGGTTTCCAGATTAAATATGGTGGCAGTTATTAAGGTCAGGTTTCCAGATTAAATATGGTGGCAGTTATCAAGGTCATCTTTCCAGATTAAATATGGTGGCAGTTATCAAGGTCAGGTTTCCAGATTAAACAAGTTGGCAGTTATCAAGCTTTGATGTGTTTCACTTGGAAAGATTAATAATCATAAAACTCTAAATTGTTACCTCCCAAAAAATACTTGAAATTATTTGCATCATTAACCTCCCAATTTTATAACAAAAAGTAAAATGTGCACAATTAATGACAAACAAATGATGATTTTATGAGTTTAGCGATAACATCACAGGATGAACAGGAGGAAGGGCCTTATATTAATTGATCCCTTTTAATAGAGTGTAATGATGCTAATAGATGACATTGCACAACTTGTTGTTCTCCACAACTATAGACACATGTGTGTTTCTCTCTAAGGTATTAAAAAGGTGCATTATTGGTATTGAGCAGGTGAGTGTAAAAAAGTGCTGCCAATAAAACATGAAAATGGCTGCATCAGTATCAAAAATGGCTCCTCTATAGCGATTAACATGCAGATAATTATAAAATGGTAAATTTTTATCAATCCAAATGTTTACAACAGTGTAATATTGATCCCTTCAATGGCATATATAAAATGTATACAGTATTTAAAGGGATCTTAAAGTATTTATATATATATATATATATATATATATATATATATACTGTATATATATATGTATCAGAATTTATTACTGCATTAGAAAAGATATGCATACAAATAAATGCTTCAAATGCATTTAAGACTTTAAATTTGCTAACAAAATTTCCATTGGTTTGTACTTCAGAGACATTCCCCTAGAAAAAGTCTATTGATTGCCTTTTATTTTGTCTCCATTGCTGAGGCCAATTTAGCAGATATAAATTAGCTCTGCACATATAAGTCATGTAGTTATGGCTCTGGATTTCATGGAATGCCCTTCAGTCTATATGGTAAGAGTTGAAAATGAAATACATAGATACATAAAGTGCATTTTTTTCACAAAGTCTTATTAAGCATCTTTAAGGGCCATTACAGTTTAAAAAAAATACATGCTTGAATTCGTTAGAACATGTTATTTTAAGACTAGTGACCATGCACCACTACGAGATGTCGAGATTTCTCCTGCAAAGGGTTAAACGCATATTTAATGTACCATTCTGGACCCTCAGAACACGGCAAGCCATGAGTGGAAACGGTTCTGAGCCATTGTATGTCTCTCAGCTGTGTCAATAGTTGTAAAATAACAGGTCTAACAAATTAAGCAGGTAATTTATTGACTAGAACCTTTAGGAGAAAAAATATTTTTGAGTTCAACAGACCTAGCAACTCTGAAAAGTATTTCATATATAATGTGCAATATTGTGCCTATATGGTGATGCAATGAAATTAAATTCATTATAAAATACACATTTGTTCCTATTTTTCATTTAATATCTTCACTGGATTTTAGTATTATTATAGTATGAATACAGATATATTTATGTATTTATTTGTGTACAAAGGAATTTACAGAAATATATACACATATAAACACATGAATTCATATACAGATATATATATATATATATATATATATATATATATATGAATACCAGCTAGTATAGGTTATATAGTTGATTGTGAACTGGAGCCCACCTATTAACAATGTCAGATGAGGCTACAGGTGCAAGGAGGTTTAGTAATTAATATGTTAATTCTAAGAAAAAAAAACATAAACCTTAGCCAGCACTACACATATATCAAATACTGTCTAGATTCGGAAGAACCTGTGAGGTTCTAAAAGCTAAACATATTATCACAGTAGTCAAAAGGTAAAGCAACAAAATGTATTACTATATAAGTGCAAAGTTATTGTGCAACTAATAGAAACAAAATAGATACAAATCATCTATCCTAATATCAATATAAGTAATTCATTCATTACCCCACAAACATACTAATAGAGCTCTTTAAAGTTAACATACAGTGCGTCCACTGTTAAAGAAAAAATGGAAATCCTCAACATAGATTGGTACCATTAAGGTTTGAAAAGAATATTCCTCTATTAGAATGCAGCTTGACTGGACAATAATTGAAAAGCAGTCCTACGTGGTATAGAGCATGTTAAACTGTTACACTGTCGGGGCAGACTTGTATGTAAAGTTCTTCTACTGGGTCCCCCACCACTTACTCTAAATTGGAGCAAGCTGAACTAAAGCCAAAGGGAGCCCGGTGTATAACACAGTGTTGATATAAAAGTCCTTGTCGGCTCTCAATGCAAAGTCACTCTGTATTACTTGTTAGCCTGCGGCAGATGTGAATCTTATGCCGGGTCCCCCACCACTTACTCTGTTGGTACGTAAGCTGAGCTAATGCCAGAGGGGGATATAAGTTATTTGCAAATACTGTGATAATATGTTTAGCTTTTTGAACCTCTTCCGAATCTAGACAGTATTTGATATAAGTGTAGTGCTGGCTAAGGTTTACTTTTTTTTTTAGAATTGACATATATATATATATATATATATATATATATATATATATATATAATATATATATATATATATATATATATATATATATATATATATATATATATATATATATATATATATATATATATATTATCTTAAGGATTCAGTCAGACCAGCTCTAAGAACTACCTGATATAATTCAGTGATAGGAGAACCTGAGACTACTAGTGTCTGTGTCTGAGGGTGCTAAGGAGGAATCAAAGAATTAAAGGGACATTAAACCCATTTATTTTCTTTCATGATTTAAATAGAAAATACCATTTTAAACAACTTTCTAATTTACTTCAATTATCTAATTTGCTTCATTCTCTTGATATGCTTTCCTGAAAAGCATATCTAGATAGGCTCAGTAGCTTCTGATTGGTAGCTGCACATAGATGCCTCATGTGATTGGCTCACCAATGTGCATTGCTATTTCTTTAACAAAGGATATCTAAAGATAAGAAAAAAAGATAAGAAAAAAATATATAACTTTATTAACTACCTTAGTCTACAGCATATAGGCATTCCCTATTACCCCTAACTCTATTAAAATACACAAACCTATGGCCATAGTAGAGAGAAAAATAGTTAAGACATCTGTCAAGTACATATGTATATCAAAATATAAATATCATATCATTATCAGTATAAAACCTGTGCCAGGCGAAATACCTCTGCTACAAAACAGACTAGGCTATGGATTAAATCTAACAACTCAGATAATGTTCTAAATAACAGATGTGTACATCAAAAACAGATGTCAAGATATAGTGCAGTCCAGCAATGTCCAGCAATTAATGCACGTGCATGTATCAAATGAAGCAGTAGAATAGCTTTAGCAGTTAGTCATAAGCTGCAGGTTAATGACGTTAATAGTTAAGCAGTTCATGCAGGTTAATCACTTTGTATATTGAGCAGTTCATGCATATTAGTCACAGTCATATATAGCAGAGAAATGCTAATAGCATCTATTCAGTTGGTGTCGTTATTCAGGGAAATCCTACTGAGAGCTATACTCTCATCTAAGGGTCCCTTGTTAGATCTCACCACTTCCCAAATATGCTGTGATTCATCCTCTGATGCCTGCGTGCCAGCGTGATGTCCGTCATACAGAACTTGTCTTTATGCAGCTTAAAGTGCGACCTGTCCTTGCCTTCTCTCTAGGCTTGTTTGCAACAGCAGATCCCTTTACTTACTCGGGTGATCCACCCCTAGTCATGTTAGAACACGTAACACGTGTTTCACCGCTAGGAACTTCCGGTGCGGCTTCTTCATGACGTATCGGTGCTACTGTGGGAGGCCTGGGTGATTCATTTTTCCTAAAAACAAAGTATCTGTCACTGTGATATCATTCTTGCTAGGGTAAGCGAATACAATCAAATTTCATTTTCAATAATCTAATGCTTATATGTATTTTTGGATTCATGTCTCGACTTGGTAGTTTGTTTTGAACCTATATTAGCATTTTACTTATCCAAGAGTGTTCATATTGTAAATCCACTTGCACTCAGCTTGTAATAGCTGTTTATCTAAGTTTCTACCTCTATTCTGAAGATCTATTAGTTCTAGACCTCTCACTTTAAGTGAAGAGGCAGAGCTATCATGGTGAGTGAAAAAATGTCTAGCCACACTACTGTCCTCAATATTTTTGTTTTTATTATCTCTTTTGAGTTCCTTAACTCTATCTCTGAGCTCGCTATAGGTTTTCCCTATGTAAAAAGTGGGACAGAAGTATGAAATCATATATATTACTCCCTCACTGCGGCATGCTATATGTCCTCTTATATTGTGTCTGTTGTTATAGTGATCATACACTTTTTGCATATTTTTACATATGCTGCATTTACCACATACAAAATTGCCATCTTTTTCTTTATATTTAGAGAGCCAAGTGCCTTTCTGTTTAGTTTGTTTGAAATGACTATGAACTAATTTGTCCCTCAAATTTGGGGCTCTCCTAGGAGTCATTGTTGGTCTTTCTCCTACTATACCTCTAATAGTGGAATCAGTATGTAATACATCAAAATGTTTATTAAAGATTGCCCTGATAATCCTGCCATTTATTGTTGTAAGCTGTGATAAATCTAATTATCTATTTATCAGTGCTGTCTTCGTGTAATTTTTTCCCTTCATATACAGTCTCATCCCGTGTTTACATGCATTTGAATAGCTTTTTTACAGAAGTTAATTAGAATACCCTCTCTCTGTTAGTCTATCTTTTAGATCATCTGCATGAAATGTATGATTCCATAGTGGAACAATTCCATTTACATTGTAAGCATTGGCCATATGGAATACCTTTAATCACTGTGTCTATGTGATGGCTATCAGCATTTAAGATGGTATTGGCTGCAGTTTCTTTTCTGTATATTTCTGTTGCCAATATCCCATTTTTGGCTGAAATTACCAAATCCAAAAATGTTATGCTTGTAGTGCTATGAGTATATGTAAATTTGAAGTTCAAATCATTGAGATTTAATCTCTCAATTAATTTTTTCAATTCCCCCTCTGTTCCAATCCATTGGACCAAAATATCATCAATGTAACATACCCAGAGTTTCATTTTATCTTCATATTGTGATGCTATATCTAGTACACAGTCTGTCTCCCATTTGCCTATACATAGACATGCATATGTGTGGGCACAGCTGGCCCCCATGGCAGTGCCCAAAGTTTGGCAGTAGTACTTGCCATCAAAGATGAAGTAATTACTATTGAGGACAAACCTCAAAATATCCAAAACAAAATCACTATGTTCTCTATATTTTGGTCCTCTCTGATCTAGATAATATCTACAAGCCTCTATCTCCAAATTATGGGGGATTGAGGAATACAGAGATTCTACATCTATGGCTACTAAGATGGTATTTTCCTCTACAGTTAACCTGTCTAATTTTTTAAGGGCATCACTTGTATCTTTAATGAATGAGGGTAATGTTTCCAAGAAAGGCTGTAGACAATAATTTATGTACTGGGATACATTCTCACTCAGGCTACCCTAACCTGAAATATTGGGTCTTCCTGATGGTGGGTTTTTGTTTTTATGTAATTTAGGTATGGTATAAAACTTTGCTGTTTTAGGTTTTTAAATATTCATCAACTCATGTTCAGCTTTATTAATTATTTTATTTCTCATAGCCTGAGTGAGAATGTAGTCCAATTCAATTTGGTATTTAACAGTAGGATCACGATTAAGTAAGCAGTAATGTGTACCCTCTCTAACTTGTCTAAGACATTCTTTTTTATAGTCAGTAATGTTCATTATCACTACATTTCCACCTTTATCCGATGGCTTAATAGGGATGTCATGGTCTTTTATCAGGTCATTAAAGGCCCATCTCTGTTTTTTAGTTAGATTGTCTTGATAGCCAGTATTGATGTCCAGTTTGGCTATGTCATTTTCAACCAATTTAACAAAACTGCTTACTGGTCCTGCCATGGATAAAGGTGGCATGTATTTTGATTTCTTTTTAAGAGATGTGTAGCCTATATGTTCCTCAACTGTTTCTTGTTGTGCACTATTAAGACCTGTGATGTATTTATTTGTTGTTGCGGTTTCTATATTTAGTTCTGCAAGGCTACCCAATTATCTATAAGCTGTCTATCTCTCACATCTAAAGTTTGTTGTTTTGGTTTTCCTGTGTGTAGTTTCTTCAAGACTATTTTAAGTGCAAATAGATTTAAATCTTTAATGATAGTGAATTTGTCCATTTTATTGGTTGGAGAAAAAGATAATCCATTTCTCAAAACTTCTTCATGTTCCTTCTTTAAGGTTTTTTTTGACAGGTTCACTATCTTTAAATCATTCTTATTCACGTCATTCTTATCGGGACTGTGTATCTGATCCCTTACTGCTGACTTCTCAAATTGTAAGTCTTTTTCACTGTATCTCCCCCTTCTGTATTTTCGCCCTGCTCTACGTTTCTTTCTCCTTCCTTGTCCTTGCTCTTTGTTTTGTCTAAACAAGACCTCTGGTTTCGTCTATAGTTTTTCTTCCTATTTTTATTTTTACTTCCTTCACTTGTGGATGATTTGTCTGTATCTGATGATATATCTGTATTTCACTCTCGTCCAAAGTCATAGACTTTGTTTGTTTGGTAATCTTGATAGTCTCTCTGAAATTTTCTCTTTTTACGAAATTTAGTCTCTTCCTGAATTTTCCTTAATTCTAGTTTTACTCTAGTTTGAGCTATTAGATTTAATCCATAACCTAGTCTGTTTCTTAGCAGAGGTATTTCGCCTGGCACAGGTTTTATACTGATAATGATATGATATTTATATTCAGGTAGTTCTTAGAGCTGGTCTGACTGAATCCTTAAGATATTGTATTTCTTGAGTTCTTCTCTTCTTTATTGTACTCTTTCTATAGTCATTTTGAGCTCCTTGATATATACAGAGATAATTAGCATTAGGGGTGACCCAATCATAGCAAAGCACTAGACATGGCGATTATAAATGATGAGGAATGGGAAAGTGATATATCGGAAACCTTCTCATTAAATATAGAAACCACGACTACTACTCAGGAGGATGCTAATACCAATATTTATAATTCATATAAGAATCGCTCATCCAAACAAAGTTAAAGTGGGAAATATCAAGTCTAAATAAATACTTGGAATCTAAAATGATTCCAAGAGGACTTAGATTTAAGAAGAGACCAGGAAATAACTTGAGAGATTTCACCAAAATATGGGATAACTATCTGTCAGATTGTTCA